>NC_057801.1:275679158-275722588 GCF_018294505.1 Triticum aestivum
TGGCCGGGGCGGCGGCGGACCAGCGGTGGAGAGTGTTTTCGGGGCGGGAAGGGCGGCGCACCGCCGGCCGCGGGCGGCGGGGGGCTGCTGTTTGGCTGGTGGTGGCTGGCCGCTCAGGGGGGTGGAGGTTGAAGATGAACCGCAGGCCCTTGAGTTCATATCCAACGGCTGCAAAATCGATTGACCAGAGATGAAAAAGTCAGTCGACCGACGTGTAGCCTCACCTTGCTAGTGCGTTCAGTTTCGACAGCAAAATTCAGATTCGACAGTTAGGTTCAGTTTCGAAAGTTAACTTCAGTTTCGATAGTTAAGTTCAGTTTCGACAGTTAAGTTCCGAGATGAGCGGCTGATGTATTTTACATCTAGAACTTTGTGGTTATGTATTTTACGTCATGTATTGGAGATGCTATTAGAATTCCACTCAGGTTAACGTTGTTCATTGTCTCTCTTGTCCTGCTTCAGCCTCGGCGTCGTACAACTCACTGGAGCTGCTCCAACGATGAAACCCTCCATCACAGTAGAGCAGTACCTCGGGCTCCATCTCTAGATGCCTAAGATCTTCTTCCCCTCCTCTGACAGCAAAGTCAGCCGGAGCATCCTCACCGGCACACCCAATCACGCTGAGATCGACATGGCTTCGCCAAAGAGGTTGTACACTTGTTGCATCTCTTTTTTACTCTACATGTTATATATATTGTCCATTGAGCACTCGTAGTAATGGGAAATATGATTATTTTATCCTACTATATGACAAGCAGTGAGGTACCAGGCAACTAAGCTATCCATGATGGGCTCTCTAGAACGCCATCATTATTTGTCTCTGCGCGTTTGAGTTGTGCATTTGTCGATGGGCCTGGGAGTTGAGCTAGTATGGCAGTGGCCTGGGTCCAAAGTAATAGAAGTAGCAAAAAAATAATAATTTAATGTACGATTTTCCTTGCTCAAGCCTGCCTACTAGAATCGCCAATGCTTGAAAGGAAAGGTGAATGAAAAACATAGGAATTGGAAAGTTTCCTATGGTACTACTTTTCATGAATTTGGTGCAAACTAATGGAGCAAAGGAAAACTGTAGGATTTGTCCCTTTAGTGTCTCCTTGAAAGAAAAACCGTAGGAATTCTAATTTCCACTTCTCCTCCTTTTCATATTCCTATTCATCAAGCACAAGACTAAGAGATAGTAGCATAATAGCATTATAACCGTACATTTTCTTGTGGTTTGACTTAATCTCACCATGCTTTTTTGCATCCTGTGATATTCCAATTGTTGTGAATCAAACACCCAGATTGGCAGAAATCCTGTGTTTTTAAATTCTCTGTTTTGCACGTGCATTCCTATCATATTCCTATCTATTTCCTATCCCTGCATTGTTAGAATCCTCAAATTCAAACAAGCCCTTACTCAATTACTTCTGTTACAGATATGTGTCAAAGAAAACCTTGTGTGGTTTGTCCTGCTCCTACGACGCTGTGTTCCGCCCCAGCTCAGCTGCTCCAATGACAAAAGGTTTCACCACAGCAGGGATCCGCTCTCCAGACTGTCTTTCGAGGCCACAGATCTTCTTCCCCGCCGCCGGCAGCCATGACAACTACATTACCATCATCAACTAAGCAGATGACCTTGATGACTACACGGGTCCGCAAGAGAGGTCGCACTCTTCCGTGTCTGCTTACATTATGCGTCGCTTAATATGATGACATGCTACATTATCGTTGTGTTCACCTATTAGACTCCGAGTCAGGTCCAAACTAATGCTGAAACTTGAGTTTTTAAATGGTTGTGGGGTACATATTGGGGCAGCAATCAGTACTATCTGTCTACTATCTGGTTAATCTCCGGCGTCTACTATGAGTTTCATGTTGGGTGCAAACAAACATTAAAGGAGCCATTATCTGTATTTTTTAACTAAAGCTATTATTTGCCTGCTATCATTGGTTTTGGGTCTATCCACAGTTTGCTACCATCACTCTATATTTGTGCATGCACTCCTTACATAATCTCACTATGTTTTATTCCTATGCATGCCAATTATTGTACACAATGGAACTGATCATGTAGAGCAAAAGAGACGAGCCTTGCGTGGCAATAAAATTTCATGCAGACATCGTTCCATGGTGGGTGCAAAGGCAACCCCCTCCACCCATTTTGGATCATAATTAAGAGGAAGATAATTGTTCCGAGGGGGATTCAGAAGGAGAAGGCCACTCCTATTTACCCGATGAGGTCTTCGCTCTAACTTGGCATGCTGATGTTGGTAATATCATGCATATGGTGCCTTGCATCTGCTTAGTTTAGACATGCTTTGTGTCAATGCCATCTGTTTAGTTTCTTTATCGTATATGTGAACCATGCAATGCCATCTTGTCTAGCCAGGCATCACATATGTGAATTTTGCAATGCCACCCTGGTTAGCCAGTCATCTTATATGTGAATTATATCATGCCATAATTTTTTTAGTATGTGTTAAATTTGTCAACAATTTTAATACATTCAATTACTCTTCCTGTGCATCAGCCATTCAGCACGGTCATGGTAAAATCTGGAGTGGAAACAAGGTCTTCAGATGTCAGAACCCCGATCCTAAGTCACACCGATCTAGCATGTAACACATCATATCACTTTGCGGCCTCACGCACGGTATTCCCACGGGTGCCACCTTACCTGGCCTGGGACCGTTTGCGCCTTTTGGCTCACGTATATGATAGTGCCGCTAGGATCCATATGACAAAGAACCCGGGCTGACATGGCTAGTCATGAACCCAAAGTGGCACTAACTTACAGGGACATGCATACATGACCCAGCAACGAACGTGTCGGTCATCAGCGAGTGAATCCGGGCTGTAGCAACTGGGCTAGCAGGACTTCGGTAAACCGGGCTGTAGCAGGCTAACAGGACTCCGGTATTCATTGCGTGACATTTCCCTGAAGGGACAGACACAGGAACGAAGAAGGACACATGCCGGCGAGCCTAAGTGTTCCGGAGCAGTAGCAAGCTACCAAGGCTCAGTGGAAGCACTAGGAGACATTTCCCGGTAAGAGAGGCTACTAAGGATAAACAACTAGATAGTCAGATCCCACACATACCAAGCATTTCAATAACATACACACAATATGCTCGATATGTGCAAATACAACGTGGCATCACAACATGACTCTACAACTCAAGTATTTATTCATTAGGCTCCGAGGAGCGAGATATTACAAACATGAGTCTCATGACCCAACATTCAGAGCATACAAGTCAAAACACACGCGAAAGCTTAACATGTCTGAGTACAGACATCTATAAATGAAAAAGGCTGAGAAGCCTGACTATCTACCAGATCCTGCTGGGGGCACAAGATCGTAGCTGAGGTAACAAGCTAAACATCGAAGTCCAAGCGGAACTACTAGTGAGACTGAAGTCTCTCTGCAAAAACATAAAATAGGAAAACGTGAGTACAAATGTACCCAGCAAGACTTACATCAGAACTATCTACATATGCATCATTGTCAACAAAGGGGATGGTGGGGTTTTACCGCAGCAAGCCAGCTTTGACTCAGTGGCTATCCTAAACTACGTCTGCAAGTAACTCTTTGAGGTGGCGCACACGAGTCCACATATTCACCAACCAATCCACCACTATGGATCGGCTCCCGTCTCCCTACGAGAACACCATCCATAGCACTCACACATATCTTGCGTATTTTAGAGTATCCACTTTCACTTGTCTATGAATTGTACAGGAAACCCAGAAGTCCTTTACCGCGGACACGGCTATTCGAATAGATGATGTTAACCCTGCAGGGGTGTACTTCTTCACACATGCTCTCACCACTTACCGCCGTTTACACGACATGTACTCGGCAACCTTCAAGCGGAAGCCCAACGAGGGTGTCGGCCACGACCTACCTAAACACTCAAGTCTCTAGTCCAGGTTTATCGCCTATTCAGGTTCCATCCGCAGGGAGTCCGGCCAAGGTTTCCACATACGGCCCCGAATGATGTGTACAGGCTTCCGCGACACCAAACGGGTGCCCGGCATACCCGGACACATGCCTATCGCATCACAGCCCACCCCTCGGGTCAGCGCTGCCCACGGCCTCCAGCGTACTACAAACACCAGAAACTACTTGCAACTCCTGGACAGAGGACAAGGGTGGTTAAGAAGCCGAGAGGGTCCATTGGTTTCGGGCCCAATGCGTGGTAGTAACTGTTACATGGATCAAAACACAGAACTCAATTCCTGAGGACGGCTGCAATGAGACAACCCACCATGTACTCCTACATGGCCTCTCACCGCTACCTTTACCAAATCGTGTTCACACACTTAGCTCACACACAGTAGGACACGTTCACAGACCTCTGATTCATCCCCAATGAATCAGACCTGACTCAACTAAAAGCAGTAGCAGGCATGACAAACAAGCATGAATGAGTAGGCACAACAGGGCTCAAACAACTCCTACTCATGTTAGTGGGTTTCATCTATTTACTGTGGCAATGACAGGTCATGCAGAGGATAAAGGGGTTCAGCTACCGCAGCAAGTAACAGATGAATCGTTGTTGTCCTAATGGAGTAAAAGAGAGCAGGAGCGAGAGAGTGGGATTGTATTGGAATGAACAAGGGGGTTTTGCTCGCCTGGCACTTCTGAAGATAGTATAGCTCTTCATCGGTGTCATCGATCTCATCGTCGGTATCACGTCTATCAAGAGGGGACAAATACCGACAACACAGAAGGAAATACAATCGATTCAATGCACAATATGATGCATGATCATGACATGGCAAAATGAGTGTGTTGGCTAATGCAACTATAATCAGATGGGTTTGAGTTAGTTTGAACCCAAGGTTCAAGTTCAAATTGAAACTATGACTTAATAAAGTGCATTATCATGTTTTGATATAAACAACAGGTTTAAGTTGCTTAAACATGCATGAAACCAGTGCAGATGGATAGATTGGATTTTTTTGATCATTTTCATATATAACTTATTTCATTTGGACTTACGGTTGAATTTATATGATTTTTAGAAGTTTAAGCCTTTTTCTGGATTTTCTGATTAAAAAGAATTAACTAATTTCATAAAAGGATTTACTGCGTCAGCACTGCGTCAGGCTGACGTCAGCAGGGTCAACATGGCTGCCCCGGGTCAAACCTGACAGGTGGGACCCCTAGGTCAGTGACACAACACTGGCTGGAGTCACAAACAAGTGGGCCTGGTCAACGGACATGTCAGCGTAGTCAAAACTGACGTGTGGGCCCACTGCAATTTGATTAACCTTAAACTATTTTAGTTAGCCGGTTAGTTAGGCGGTGGGGCCCGGCTGTCATTGACTCGAGGGAGTTGTTAGTAGGGTGCTTAGGCCCTAATGGCCGGTTACGTCGGCGGTTAGCCGCCGGCGACCATAGCCGACGACGGAGGTACTCCAGCCGGCCGATTCCGGCGGCCGTTCGAAGCGTGGCTAGGCTCTTTCGAAAGCCCGCACGGAGACACGTCGGGTGGTGTAAGTGGCAGCTTCGGGGATGGCCGGAGTTGACGGTGGCGAGCACTTCTGCAGCGGCCGGAGTACGGGCATGCTTGGACACGGCGTTTTGCTGCATGGGAGGACGAGCTGCGGGTTGCTACGGAGTCCTGCAGACTCGCTGAGCACGGGGGTGGGCTCTAATGCATCGTGCATGCGCTCTAGCTACGGCGGCGCCATGGCCGGCGGCGGTGAGCTCTCAGGCTCGATCAGAAAACGAGGCTAGGGGACAGGAACGGAGGGGGGGAAAGGGGGAAGCAAGAGGAGCTCACAGGGAGGCCGAAGAGCAGCTCTGTGGGCTCGGGGAGGCGCTCGGGGTGGCAAATCGACGGGCGGCGATCGTCGGGGCAGAGGATGATGATGAGCTCGATGGCGACGTTTCAGGCATCTTGCGAGCGTGTCCTTCATCTTGGTGATCCACGGCATCGAGGCGAGCCCGTTGAACAAAACAGAGGGGCGAGGGGAGCTCGGTGGACGCGGTGGCAGTGAACGGCGGCGGCGAACTCCGCTCGGTGCGTGAGGGAGAGAGATCCGGGGGAGGGAATGAGCACGGGGAGAGAGCAAGAGGAGTAGGGGGCTGCATGGCGTCTCCGTGGCACGCCTAGGGGGGTCGAGGCTGCGCAGCTGAAGTAGGAGGTGGCAAGGCGTCGTCGGCGCTCTTGCCACGCACCTGTCTCCTGGCAGGTGGAAGACGACAGGGGGAGGGCTGCAGGGCTAGGCCAGCAGGTGGGCTGCTAGCTGGGCCGGCCTTGTGGCCTGCACAGTGAGGCCAGGTAAGTCTCTGTCTCTCTCCCTTTTATTTTTGTTTTCTATTTCTTCTGTAACTTTGTGGCTTTTCTAAAATGCTTAGGCACTTTCAAAAATCACCAAACTGCTCATGCCCACTGTTTAGAATATAAATAACATGGAACATTTAAATTTAGGATTATTTGGACATTTAAAATATTTTATAGAATTTAAATGTCCAAATTCAAATAGAGTATGATTTAATTCAGAGCCCAACTATGTCAGGGAAAAATGTGCATCACCTCTGGCTACTGTTTACAGTATTTCCCATAAATGATGAACATTTTTGAAAGCCATTTGGACTTACAGAAAATATTTTAGGTGAACCTAGTGAATTCCTTTAATGCTAGGGTTTGGACAATCACCGTTTCAATTTTCTGTAAAAGTAAACATGATGCATCACGAAAGACTAGCACTAGTGCATTGCCAGAAGCTAGGGATGTGATAACTCACCCCCACTAAACAAGAATCTCGTCCCGAGATTCAAGACGTGAGGTAAGAAGGCAAAGGGGACACTAAGCATCACAAACTTCATGATCCAACTGTCTTCTGGAGGTTGTTGATTTGTCGACTCAAATTGATCTTGACGTCCTTGCTTTCGAGATCTTCAACTTACACGAGGACAAAAGAGCGAAACATGTCCACATGGATGGATCATCTTAATGATCACAAGATCAACTCCTGAAATGAGACGTAGAAACATCTCTCGAGCTGAGAAACGGAGCATTCTTCCAAAGGGATGGAGTGGAACAGATGTCGAAGGTTCACTAGGTAGATAACAATTTCACGCTTAAGAAGGTTGTGAATGGTTGTCAACGTAGCGAGGAGTTGAGTTACCATGATACTATAACGAGACATCTTGGAGGAGGGTGATTCGTAGATTATTACCCTAAGTGGCAAAAAGAATTACATTTGATATAGAGATCATTGAAAGTCTTTATACCAGCCTAAGGCAAATCACAATAGATCATTTGAAGGAGTCCGAAAGAATGACATTCTCGGGCCAGAATGGATGATGTGGACTACCTTGTGGAAGACAACACAAGGGATGATTTTGCTTATCATCGGAAATGGACGAGACCCATGGTAGGACCACATATGAAAATGATCCAGATCAGTAATTACTGAGAAGGGTAATCCAGGGTAGGGTGGCACGATGGCGGTGCAAGCTGGAAACAAGGTGCAAATGCTGGGAATGATTCTAGTAACTGGGGAGAGGCTCAACAGTAGAGAGTGAGCTCACTTTTGAGAAGTTATAGCATAACCAAAGAAACTGGGAGCAATCCCAGATGATAACACCTAGTGCTTGTGCGTGCTTTCAAGAACTTGAGCATTTCCATATTCATCAAGGTTTTACCAATATCCGTGTCAAGGATCCTGGCAACACAACATACCACCATGATGAATAGTGATGGACGATGCAGATGCAAATGAAGATAACACCTTCTCAGATTTCACCTTAGCGAGGCCAAGGAAACAGAATCTGGATGATCGACCGAGAGACATTTAGCACTCCGTTTCTAATGTTCTCCTTGATGTGCTAGTGTAATCCATTCATTGAAATGGTTCGGTATCTAGAACATCAAGTAACAGGTCGGACTTCAGGAGCTCACGAATCCATAAGGAATAACTACAGAGGTAAATCCTGCGACATCCTTATGGGGAGGTGGCCAACTTCTTCAATCAAGATACTACAATAATAGGTCTTTCGGCTGGGTGTATTAGCCACGACATCCACTTTACCAGTTATCGAGAGACCAGTATTATAGTTCTTGGGAAATGTTCCAACCATCATATCTGCCTGAGATTCAGATCTGGTTGGTGTCGGAATATTCCAGACTCATCCAGTCTAGAAAGAAAAATTAAAGTTTGCAACACAAATCGACGAGATGACGTTGCAAGATTCTCGGGAAATGGACTACGATAGTAGGCTCCAAAACATGAGTTGGTTCTGCTACAATCATGTGAACACGTTGGCCTAGACAAGCATGAACACATGGTAGTCTTACAACAAAACACTACCGAGTTCAGGAGGGGAACCATCATCGAGGATATCGAAGTCCTTGCATAAGACTTGCTCTTAAGAAGGAACTTCTTCTCCTTGAACAATTCAATCAGTGGCTTGGTGTGCTAGGAATGCATATGAAATGAAGGTAGCTAATCTCACAAACCAATGTATACTTCGCACATGCATGACTGACTTGGGATGATTCCAGAGGAAGCAACATTGACTTTCTCAAATCCACGACGACAACTTGCATCAAATGCACATGAACTGGAGGAAGTCACTTCTTACATCCGAACATATGCTTCATGAGCTAGCATGAAGAAATGCTTTCAAAAGTTTCCAACACTAGCTTAATGTTCAACAAAATTATGGAAAAGACAAGGATGTTGTCGATGGGCTCAACAACAATTCATCCAGGTTTCCATATAAACGGAATTCCACAATTAAGTGAACACGGTGAAAGCATTGGTCAGAGCTAAGGATATAATGTTATATGCTCGAGGAATCAACTGCGAGTAAGACAACATTAAGAACATCGTTGGTTCTGATTTAATTTGACGACAGCCCATACTCAAATCAAAGTCTTGGCAAGACAATAGATCCAATAATTGACCACGAGGTTCAATCAGGGAAGATATCGTCTATCTTCAAAACACAGACACACACACACAAGATATCCCTTAAAATGAACTAAGTCGGACAAGCTTTTATCTTCGAACTCTCCAAGTTGTTCTTTAGCTTATCCAACTAGCTTAGGGGTATGCAACACAGATTCTTGGAGAAGGGGTGGTTTATAAGAAAACCAACTTGATCACGAGCTCAACATAACAGTCAGGTGACGACCTGGTGATACTACCGAGAAGATATTCGGAAAATCACAAACCACCGATATGTTACTAAACTCGAGAACAATCTTGCTTTTCAGGGCAAGACGATATGATCAAATAAGCAACGATTGGCACTATCCTAGCTCATTGATCGGAGAGTGCACTGGAAATAAGGACTAGGTAGCACGATCAACCTTAGGATGATGACTCAATAATCAACACGCTAAGAATGAGGTTATTGTCCATTTAACTTCCAAGCAACGGAGTTGCTAGGAGTATTGATTTCACACACCACGATTCACTTGTCGGCATTTCCGTTACAGTAACACAGAAACCGAGGGATGAACAATGATGGCGAGAAGTATCACTATGTCAAGAATTCATAGGAGAAGGTGCAATTCCCATGATATTCCTGATATAAAGATGGTAATACTCCAAGGTAGAACATAGCAAAAGCTGGATTGCATTTGATCTGCGGAATACAACTACTTTAACCCAATCCTGGATATGGATGAGGTACTGGAGTTTGTTTCTCCTAGTCATTGCGGAATAGAATGGCTTGACAGACCACAAGAAAAACCGGCATCGACAGTGAATGCACGCATACTCTTGACTATCAAATGATAGACGGGGGTCAGAATACAACTAAAGAGAACAACTCAAGGAACATATAACTTTCTGAGTTGTGGATGCATAGGTTAGTATGTCGAATCAAATTCAATAGGTTTCTTCCGGATAACCCATGCAGAAAGGTTGAACTGCCAGAGTCGCAATATAGAATGGAGAACCCGTCGAGAGCACTCCTATTGTGATCTTTTGATCCAACAAACATCTGTCGTAAGTGGTTCATAGTATTTGGAAGAAGGAAATACCACGGACCTCGAGGACTAATGCAAAGGTTACTAATAAACTAAGTGATCTAGCAATTACTATCAACATGAAGTAAGTAGGGTGAATCTCGGGTTCAAAACCCAGAAGTGGAATACCTACATACTAAGTGGCATCATAGGATGCTTTCGAGAATGATGGCCAGAATCATCACACTGGGACACAGAACATTGCTAGATTACTAGGTGATACTCTAGACATCTAGGGTCATAATAATAGCTCCAACATATGTGTCGAGGCAATAGAGTACCTCAACACACTGGGTAGTGTGGTTAATCTGACCCAAAAGGACATCAGAACAGAGGGAAAGAATTTTGCAATTGCATTATATTATTTAGAAACCTGGGATGACTCGGACAGCATAACGGCTGTAAATGCTCAAAAAGATTTGAGACATACTACAAAAATGGTGGCATAACCACTCAAAAACACAATATCAAGGTTTCGAGATCAACAGTTAACATACAGAAGTAGTAGGAGTTGGACTGAGGCTTAAATCCAACAATCTTATAAGTCTACGGATTAGTAACACATGATCCTAATAGATAGAAGAGAAAGCCTAGTTCCTTAACCTCGTAGGAAAGATAAGATGACTCAGATCAGAAGGGCACAAGGTATAAGGAGTAAAAAGAGCCTTACGTTCCATCCCACAATCAATTCCCTTACATAACTCTAGAATTTCTAGACTCAATTTTGACCAGTTTGGCTTGGTAATCCTACAGGCTGTCAAGCTTTGATACCAAAGTTGTCAGCACCCCGATCCTAAGTCACACCGATCTAGCATGTAACACATCATATCACTTTGCGGCCTCATGCACGGTATTCCCACTGGTGCCACCTTACCTGGCCCGGGACCGTTTGCGCCTTTTGGCTCACGTATATGATAGTGCCGCTAGCATCCATATGACAAAGAACCCGGGCTGACATGGCTAGTCATGAACCCAAAGTGGCACTAACTTACAGGGACAAGCATACATGACCCAGCAACGAACGTGTCGGTCATCAGCGAGTGAATCCAGGCTGTAGTAACTGGGCTAGTAGGACTCTGGTAAACCGGGCTGTAGCAGGCTAATAGGACTCCGGTATTCATCGCGTGACATTTCCCCGAAGGGACAGACACAGGAACAAAGAAGGACACATGCCGGCTAGCCTAAGTGTTCCGGAGCAGTAGTAAGCTACCAAGGCTCAGTGGAAGCACTAGGAGACATTTCCCGGTAAGAGAGGCTACTAAGGATAAACAACTAGATAGTCAGATCCCACACATACCAAGCATTTCAATAACATACACACAATATGCTCGATATGTGCAAATACAACGTGGCATCACAACATGACTCTACAACTCAAGTATTTATTCATTAGGCTCCGAGGAGTGAGATATTAGAAACATGAATCTCATGACCCAACAATCAGAGAATACCAGTCAAAACACACGCGAAAGCTTAACATGTCTGAGTACAGACATCTATAAATGAAAAAGGCTGAGAAGCCTGACTATCTACCAGATCCTGCTGGGGGCACAAGATCGTAGCTGAGGTAACAAGCTAAACATCGAAGTCCAAGCGGAACTACTAGTGAGACTAAAGTCTCTCTGCAAAAACATAAAATAGGCAAACGTGAGTACAAATGTACCTAGCAAGACTTACATCAGAACTATCTACATATGCATCATTATCAACAAAGGGGGTGGTGGGGTTTAACTGCAGCAAGCCAGCTTTGACTCAGTGGCTATCCTAAACTACGACTGTAAGTAACTCTCTGAGGTGGCGCACACGAGTCCACATATTCACCAACCAATACACCACTATGGATCCGATCCCGTCTTCCTACGAGAACGCCATCCATAGCACTCACACTTATCTTGCGTATTTTAGAGTATCCACTTTCACTTGTCTATGAACTGTACAGGCAACCCAGAAGTCCTTTACCACGGACACGGCTATTCGAATAGATGATGTTAACCCTGCAGGGGTCTACTTCTTCACACACGCTCTCACCACTTACCGCCGTTTACACGACATGTACTCGGCAACCTTCAAGCGGAAGCCCAACGAGGGTGTCGGCCACGACCTACCTAAACACTCAAGTATCTAGTCCAGGTTTATCGCCTATTCAGGTTCCATCCACAGGGAGTCCGGCCGAGGTTTCCACATACGTCCCCGAACAATGTGTACAGGGTGTCGCGACACCAAACGGGCGCCCGGCATACCTGGTCACATTCCTACCGCATCACAGCCCACCCCTCGGGTCAGCGCTGCCCACAGCCTCCAGCATACTACAAACACCAGAAACTACTTGCAACTCCTGGACAGAGGACAAGGGTGGTTAAGAAGCCGAGAGGGTCCATTGGTTTCGGGCCCAATGCGTGGTAGTAACTGTTTCATGGATCACAAACACAGAACTTAGTTCTTGAGGACAGCTGCAATGAGACAACCCACCATGTACTCCTACATGGCCTCCCACCACTACCTTTACCAAATCATGTTCACACACTTAGCTCACACACAGTAGGACATGTTCACAGACCTCTGATTCATCCCCGATGAATCAGACCTGACTCAACTGAAAGCAGTAGCAGGCATGACAAACAAGCATGAATGAGTAGGCACAACAGGGCTCAAACAACTCCTACTCATGCTAGTGGGTTTCATCTATTTACTGTGGCAATGACAGGTCATGCACAGGATAAAGGGGTTTAGCTACCGCAGCAAGTAATAGATGAATTGTTGTTGTCCTAATGCAGTAAAAGAGAGCAGGAGCGAGAGAGTGGGATTGTATTGGAATGAACAAGGGGGTTTTTCTTGCCTGCCACTTCTGAAGATAGTATAGCTCTTCATCGGTGTCATCGATCTCATCATCGGTATCACGTCTATCAAGAGGGGACAAATACCGGCAACACAGAAGGAAACACAATCAATGCAATGCACAATATGATGCATGATCATGACATGGCAAAATGAGTGTGTTGGCTAATGCAACTATAATCAGATGGGTTTGAGTTAGTTTGAACCCAAGGTTCAAGTTCAAATTGAAACTATGACTTAATAAAGTGCATTATCATGTTTTGATATAAACAGCAGGTTTAAGTTGCTTAAACATGCATGAAACCAGTGCAGATGGATAGATTGGATTTTTCTGATCATTTTTCATATATAACTTATTTCATTTGGAGTTACAGTTGAATTTATATGATTTTTAGAAGGTTAAGCCTTTTCTGGATTTTCTGATTAAAAAGAATTAACTAATTTCATAAAAGGATTTACTGCGTCAGGCTGACATCAGCAGGGTCAACATGGCTGCCCCGGGTCAAACCTGATAGGTGGGACCCCTAGGCCAGTGACACAGCACTGGCTGGAGTCACAGACAAGTGGGCCTGGTCAATGGCCACGTCAGCGTAGTCAAAACTGACGTGTGGGCCCACTGCAATTTGATTAACCTTAAACTATTTTAGTTAGCTGGTTAGTTAGGCGGTGGGGCCCGGCTGTCATTGACTCCAGGGAGTTGTTAGTAGGGTGCTTATGCCCTAATGGCCGGTTACGTCGGCGGTTAGCCGCCGGCGACCATAGCCGATGGCGGAGGTACTCCGGCCGGCTGATTCCGACGGCCGTTCGAAGCACGGCTAGGCTCTTTCGAAAGCCCGCACGGAGGCGCGTCGGGTGGTGCAAGTGGCAGTTTCTGGGATGGCCGGAGTTGACGGCGGCGAGCACTTCTGCGGCGGCCGGAGTACGGGCACGCTTGGACACGGCGTTTTGGTGCACGGGAGGACGAGCTGCGGGTTGCTACGGAGTCCTGCGGACTCGCTCAGCATGGGGGTGGGCTCTAATGCGTCGTGCATGTGCTCTAGCTACGGCAGCGCCATGGCCGGCGGCGGTGAGCTCTCGGGCTCGATCAGAAAACGAGGCTAGGGGACGGGAACGGAGGGGGGGAGCGAGGGGGAAGCAAAAGGAGCTCACAGGGAGGCCGAAGAGCAGCTCCGTGGGCTCGGGGAGGCGCTCGGGGCGGTGAATCGACGGGTGGCGATCGTCGGAGCAGAGGATGATGATGAGCTCGATGGCGACGTTTCAGGCATCCCGCGAGCGTGTGCTTCGTCTTGGTGATCCACGGCGTCGAGGCGAGCCCGTTGGACAAAACAGAGGGGCGAGGGGAGCTCGATGGACGCGGTGTCAGTGAACGGCGGCGACGGACTCCGCTCAGTGCGTGAGGGAGAGAGATCCGGGGGAGGGAATGAGCACGGGGAGAGAGCAAGAGGAGTAGGGGGGCTGCGTGGCGTCTCCGTGGCACGCCTGGGGGGGTCGAGGCTGCGTGGCGTCATCGTCGGCGCTCTTGCCACGCACCTGTCTCCTCGCACGACGAAGACGACAGGGGTAGGGCTGCTGGGCTGGGCCAGCAGGTGGGCTGCCAGCTGGGCCGGCCTGGTGGACTGCACAATGAGGCCAGGTAAGTCTCTCTCTCTCCCTTTTATTTCTGTTTTCTATTTCTTCTGTAACTTTGTGGCTTTTCTAAAATGCTTAGGCACTTTCAAAAATCACCAAACTGCTCATGCCCACTATTTAGAATATAACTAACATGGAACATTTAAGTTTAGGATTATTTGGACATTTAAAATATTTTATAGAATTTAAATGTCCAAATTCAAATAAAGTATGATTTAATTCAGAGCCCAAATATGTCATGGAAAAATGTGCATCACCTCTGGCTACTGTTTACAGTATTTCCCATAAATGATGAAAAAATTTGAAAGCCATTTGGACTTACTGAAAATATTTTAGGTGAACCTAGTCAATTCCTTTAATGCTAGGATTTGGACAATCCCCATTTCAATTTTCTGTAAAAGGAAACATGATGCATCACCACAGACTAGCACTAGTGCATTGCCAGAAGCTAGGGATGTGACATCAGAGCAGATAATGCTATCTGACGTAGCGCATGTCTTGCTGGTTACTGATAGCTCCTCAGAGGAGGATTCAGAGACAGATGACTAGTCATATTTCCCCCCTGATGTGCATGCCCTAACTTGGCAGGTTATGTTACTCATATCGTGCGTATGGTATCTTGCATTGCTATGTCATTTGCTTAGTTTAGACATGATTTGTGTGAATGCCACCTGTTTAGTGTCTAATTACCATATATGTGAATTATGAAATACCAACTTGTTGCAAGACATTATATATGTGAAATATGCAATGTTATCTTGTTGCAAGGCATTATGTATGTGAATTATGCAATGCCATGCTGTTTAGGCAAGCGTCATATATGTGAATTATATCATGCCATCCTTTTTTTATATTTCTCATTGCTTTTGTCGACAACGTTTGTATATTCAACTGCTCTTCCTGTGCATCAGCCATTTGAATTGGTGATGGAGAAATCTGGAGTGAAAACAAGCTCTTCAGAGGAGACAATGCTACCTGCTGAAGCAGATATCTTGCTGGTTACAGATAGCTCTTCAGAGGAGGATTCAGAGGCAGATGACCAGTCCTATTATCCCCCTGAGGTGTTTTCTCAAACTTGACAGGGTTATATTACTCATATAATGCATATATTCTATTGCAATGCTTAGTTTTTACATCATATACACAATATTGAATGCCATCTCCTTAGTTGACACATCATATATGCAATTGCCCTCTGCTCACTCCCTTAGTATATAAATCATATATTTGAATTATGTCATGCCATGATGTTTAAATAGACAGCATGTATCTGAATAATGGCATGCCAACCAATTTTCTAAAGACATAATATAGTTATATCATCTCATCCTGTTTACATAGTCATCATATTTTAAATTATGCCATTCTATCCGTGAATTATATCATGCCATCATGTTTCCATCGACGGCATGTTTGTGATTTATGGCATGCCAACCACTTTCATAGACACATTGTATAGTTATATCATGTCATCCTGTTTACATAGTCATCATATTTTGAAGTATGTCATTCTATCGTGTTTAGTTATCCATCATACATGTGAAATTGTGTCATGCTATCCTGTTTAATTAGCCATCATATATGTGAAATTATGTCCTACTATTCTATTTGCTTAGACAACATAAATGTGAATTATTTCATGCCTTGTTTTCTTCCCTACTAGCCATTGCACCTGTCTATCTTACAATGTGTGTACATTCAATTACTTTTCTTGTTTATCAACCATTTCAATTGGAGGGAGTGATGGCAGTATATGTGGGAGTAAAAACACGGTCTTCAGAAAAGATCGTGCTACCTGTCGATGCAGATAGAACCATGGTTGTACTTGCCCAAGAATCAGCCCCACCACACATAACCCAAACTCATGCAGATTGTACCCCTACCCAGTTGGACAGAGAACCAGCTGCACCCCTTCTAACCCCAACCCCGGCAGATAGACACCCAGCCCCCGTTAACACAACATCGTCTCCACCACAAAGCACCCAAACACGAGCAGTTAGTAAGGCAACTTCAGTGCCCAAGTCACGAGGACCACCACTCCGAACCTGAAGTCAATGCTTAAAGCAGAAGAGGAATTGTTCTCAGGTCAGGTTCCGTAGCTATGGTTCATAATACTTTGCTCTTGCGTCACTCTATTTACTGATACCAACCAATTTCAAATTTGAAGGATGCAATTGAAACTCCAATGGCGCAATAGGTATGTTTTAAACCTGTTTCTTCAACGTGTTTGGCTGTTTGCTGTTGTAACTTGCCCTATGTTGATTTCAGTTTCAATTGAATAAACAGTTATGTTCTCATGCCATGCACATTACAAGTGTTGTTATTGCTGTGTAGTTTCCCACACTTATATTCTGTCTATGCTACTTTGTCTTAAATAGATATGATTCGAACTGTATCTATCTTGATTTGGCAACATAAACTAGAATGATATAGACCATACAGTGACCATACTACATAGATATATGTTTGTTTCATGCTGTTATCCTGTCCACCTTTTTACTGAACTGGTTTACAAAAATGAGTTTCATATACTACATTGTAAACCTGAGATGTGTTTGGTTGTTTCTCTTTTAGAACGCGGATAAAATATTGGAGAAGAGTACCCTATTATGCAATGGTAAAGGAAGTAATGCAGATAAGGTTCAAGATAGTGAGACAACCCTGTTGGTCTCAAAGAAAGCTGATAAAAACTATATTGAGGACACTGAGACAACCCCAAAGTCCTGTCTTGATGTAGTGTTCGAGTTACTGGCTACCACTGCTGGCACCAGCTCTTCGAACTCGTTGCCTGAATTAGTTCGGCTTCTTGAGTCTCAACTTCAAGTTGAAAGACATTGATCAGATGTTATGTGACAGGAAGCCGAAGGACCGAGGAAGTCCCTGCAGAATTCAGATGCATACTTTCTGGTGCAACAGAAAGCGCTGGAGGACTTAAGTGCCAAACAAGAGAAAGTTAATAAGCTTGCTAAGCATCTTGCCAGCATTATGGGTACCCAGGATATTGTTTCTTGAGCTCTTCTGAAGTGGTTTCAGTTCTGGACTTGTTTTGCTGCGGCGTTTATATGCTGCTGTGTTCCCTATATTTGCACTAGTGGCGAACTTTGATGCCAAGTGGATGTAATATGTGTAATAGCCGGGATAGCCTAGTGTAAGTTGCTTGCTTATTTATTTCCTTGTTGTCTTGTTTATTTGTTTGCTTGTAGTCAGTGCAGTTCTTTTTCTACGGTTTGCTAGTGGCTGCAATAACCTATTTTTTAAAACTAGACCACAATAACCATGTGCTAATACTTACTATAGTGACATTGGACCTACGGGCCATAGAAACAGTGGGCCTTCTACGGGCCGTATAAACAGTGGGCCTTCTACATGCCGTAGAAACAATGGGTCTTCTACGGGCCGCAGAAACAACGGGCCTTCTATGGGCCGTATCATCAATGGGCCTTATACGGGTAGTATGATCGATTGGCCAAACATGGGCCAATAACAAGTCGCATTATGGCTGTAAACGGGCTAGAGTTGGAATCGTCCGTTCATGGGCCGACCATAACGGGCCATTGTTAATAGGCCGTATATCATGATGCTATCAAAACGGCCCAACGTGTTAACGGACCACAAACGGGCCGACTGTAACCACGGGCTGAATTTGGCCCATAAGCAGAAAATGACAGTAACGGGCCGTAAGTAAACGAATGCTGGAAATGAGGCCAAGAATAAATGGGCTCTGAGAAGGCCGAAAGATAACATGGGATGGAAATGGCCCAACGGAATAACGGGCCCTTAATGGGTATAAAGTGATACACTGTTCATTACGGGCCAGTTTCACCACGGGCCGTTAATGGGTGTAAAGTATTACACTGTTCATTACGGGCCAGTTTCACCACGGGCTGTTAATAGGCCAAGAGTTACATAGGGCCTCATATGGGCCGAAAGACATCATGGGCCATAGATGGGCCAGAAGTGAAAACGGGTGGAATCATATTAGGTGGCCCAGATGACGCTACTGGGCGTAATTCGGATAGGGCGTAACGGGCCTTGGGTTAGCGGGTTGTAAATGGGCTATATGCGAACAGGCCATTAACAGGCTTTACATGGGTCGGCCCGCCACCTTTTGACCAAGTCAAATGGGCCGGACTTTTCACAGGAATGGGCCTCTGTTGGGCCGTGCCACGTGTCGACGTATCATAGGCGCATTCTGTCCAATGAGTGGATGACATCTGTCCCAACAGTGAGCTGACACGTGTTTCCTCCAGCAAATGATGATTTTACACATGGAAAATCCCCATTGATCGGGGCTGTTAACAGATTATCGGATCTAAAACCCGACCCGATAGCTTAAAGGCGTTCCATTACGGTGGATGCCACGTGTCGGTCACCCTTGACGAAAGCACTTCTGTGACGCGTGATTTATCGTCATGGAAGTGGACACTTCCGTGATGATAATTTTGGTAATGTCATGGAACACTTCTACGACAGCACAGGTATGGCTATCTTGATTCTGTCATAAATTTGTCATGGATGTACATGCATGACAAAAAACTGACCTACTGTGACAAACACGTATCATCATGGAAGTGTATTTTTTTGTAGTGTCCTCATTAGCATGCTGATAGCCCGATTTGTCATATGGTTGACTCATCATATCTAAGTCACAGTCATACGCGTTTGTATTGTGGAAAGCCATTGGGTCTACCTCCATCTCATCATCCATTCTCTGTTCTACAGGACCGATTACATCAGCCAGTACTATTGCACCACCTTCATCACGTCGTCCGCCGCTCTCACCCGGCACTACAGGAGCTGGTAATTACGTAGGCGGGGTCGTGGTCTCCACACATGCTTGTTGATGTGTGGTTATTGGTGTGCTCTCGGCCGGCTCCAGGCGAATAAGATTCTTCGGCCATAGCAGCACCCAACCCTTGCAGCTTCCAATCCACGGTTGGGTCTCGTCATCCTCTCCCACATGTTGTACTGGAGGAGGCAAATCCTCGTGCCCCAATTTCACACTGGACAAGTTAACCCTGAAGTGCCTAGCGGGGATCGGCTGGTTGTGGAACGTGGGTTGCAAGGGGTTCATTATCACCCCCTTTCCCATGTCCACCTTCTGGCCTTTGATCAAGTAGAGTATGGTGCACGGGGTTTCATTGGCCCGCAAACACATGTTCGTGGCGTAAAACATCCGAAAGGCAACGAAAATGGAGTATTCTATATATATGTTGGTGAGACATGTAATTATCATGAAGGCGTCGAGCTCAGCCAAAGTCGAAGGACCACCTGGCGCGCCAGAGACTAAGGACAGGCTGCTATGAGCGAGAGCGAGTGCGAGAGGAGGCCCGGTTGCGTGAGCATGTGATGGTGTGGTGGTGTTTATGTTCACGGAGTTGCTCCCGACGAAACTGGGCAACGGGGAATCATGTACCGTCGTGTCTGGATTTTTCTTCGTCCAGTTGATGATAGCTGGAACCAAGTTAGTAGCAAAATCATTTCTGCAGGTAGTTACAGCTGCATTGACTGCCTGTTGTAGCAACTCATTTTTCTCCTCGGCTGTTTTTTTCACGTCCTCAGCTACTTTTTTCTCGACCGCAAGCTTCACCTTCTCGTTGATGTCCGCCTGACTAAACTTCTTTTTCTGCTTCTTGGCCGCCGGGCCCTGGTTGTAAAACACCTTCCACGTGGCGTCGTCTCCAGCGCCCTGCACATGACCATATTGCGGCTGCTGGCCCGAAGGGAGTCCCTTAAGTTCGTTCAAGGCCCGTTTGAGAGGGGTGTCCCACTTGGGCCTCATCGGAGAAGTAGGGCTTTCGGCTGCAAGTTGGTGCTGCTTCTCCTGTGGAAGGAGCGTGAACCGTTTAGGAATGTGGAGTCGACTAGATCTGTAGTTAAATGTAAGGTGGTAAAAGAATAATTACCAGTAGTCTAATCAATTTCCTCATGATGTGGTCCGTGTAAAAAACCTTATTTTCCTTGTCCCACTTGTAGCGGGCCCTGATGAAGTCACACTCCAAGGGGTTGGTGAACTTCTCGAAGGGGTCTGGGAGACCCACAGCTTCATGTTCCGCGTCCTCCTTATTCCAAATGGGCCTTTTACCGAGGTAGCCACGGCTTCCGAGGCGATGCTTCCCCGTGTTCCTTTGCTGAAGGCTGTTGAATTTTGTAGCCTTAGCCTTGGCTGCCTCGGTAGCGCAAGTGTCCTTGAAGTTTTCGAACTCCTCTTTTATAAGTGTCGGATTTTCCTCCAGAATCTTGGACAGGGGTTCCTCAGCCTCAATAGCTCGTTTCACCCTCCCTTTCTAGGAGGCAATCATTGATAAACATGCCCATGGCTTGATTGTTAATCTTTTTCATCTTCAGATCATCCCACGGTTGTTCTATGTTATCATCCCGGCCAGGGAAATTGAATCTCTTGTGCAACTTCGTCAGGAGCAACTGCGTCAAATGTTCTTTACTCCTTAAGTCATCGTCGTTGATGCTCGCGAATTCTCGTAGGATGCATCCTACTTGGTTCCCATAGCACTTGCGAGGTTTTTCCGGCTCTAATGGCTCAAACTTGCAAGCTGCTATCTTTGTTATCACCAATCGTCCAATCCCTAGTTTGTTAGGTTTTCGTATCCTCTGCTTCTTCTGCTTCTTCTTTTCGGTAGTGGCATCGGCGCCCGTACCTTCCCCGCCGGTATCTTCCTCGCCGGTCTTGGCGCCACCATCGGTGCTGGTGCCGTCGGTGTCGATGTCAGCATCAGTACCATCATCGATGCCGGCCTGCAAACCTTTACTTTGCAATTTCTTAGCAGTCAAATAGTCGAGGTACTCTTGTTCACCCTCGTAATCCATCTCGTCTGTATCTTGGTCAGAAGGCCCAGTTTCTTTGTTGTTCGACATGTTTCCTATGATTAAGTCTCCTTGTTTAATTCTAAAACTATGAAAAAAATGATAAATGACATAAAAAATAAATCTATGTTTGCCGAAATGTTGTTTCCCCGCAACTCCCAGTACTCGATATGTCTGCTATCTAGCACAAATCATGCCAAAATTCACGGAAAATTTCGGCATGACCTTTGCTAAAAATGGACATATCGAGTGCGTGAAATTCATTGGAACAGAAATGAATCAACATTTCGGCATAACATAGGCCACTCGGATCATTTACCCTGCACATAATCATCATGTCCAAATGACATGTCCAAATTCCAAATATGACATGTCGAAAACATCACATGTCCACATATCACATGTCCACTTCAAATTTGCATATAAAAGGAAGAAAAATATATAACTTGAAGAAAAAACTAGCTAAATTCATAACTAAATATATAACCTAATTAATCATCTGCCCTAACTAAAACCTAAGTAAATTAACCAAAGAACCCTAGCTACTCGAGAGAGGAGGTGTGATGGGGGGCTTACTGAGGGTGCAGGCCCGACAACGACCGAGGTTGGGAGGGGTCGGGGTCGAGCGCCGGGGTCGGGGTCGGGGCCGGGACCATGGGCTAGCGCCGGGGCCGGAGCCGGGGTCGGGGTCGGAGTCGGGGGCGGGCGCCGGGGTGCAGCGAGTGTAGGGCGCGTCGAGGGCAGCGACACGGCGATGGCGGGGCTCCGGCGGCGCGACAAGGGAAGAGAGAGTGTGGGGATTTTGCAGGAAAAGAGGCAGGACGAAGAGAGGAGTGGGGATTTTGGGGGTTAAGTGGGAATAACAGTAACGCATTTAAGAGAAACGCGCTATAGCTACTCCAGGTAGCTATAGTGGTTTTCGTATAAACTGCTACTGCTATCTTGACTAGCTGTAGCTCTTTTCTCACAAAAGCGTTGCTGCTATAACCAGTACCTATATAGCAGTTTTCATGTTTGTTTCCTTCTAATTATTTTCCTTTATTTTCTCTCACTTTTCTTTTCCTTTTTCCCTAGAGCAGTGAACAAAGGGAAGGCGATATATATTGCATCATTCGACAGTTAAGTGTGTATACAAAATAGGAGCATATATATTACATCGTTGGACCCATGCATAATAATGGCTAAGTAGGTATACAAAATAGGAACGTATATATTACATCATTTGAATGATAACATACGGTTCCTCTGTGTTGACGTTTTCTTTTGTGAGCCAGCTTCTTTCCCTTCTTGCTCGTTGAAGAATAATTGAGCCCCTCATTGTGACTTTGCCTTTTCCATAGAGTACGATTTTTGTTAGGTAATGTAGTATTGATTCTTCTTTTGACGTATACTTCATCATCATCGTCATCTTCCCTCATTGGGTTGCCGTACTGATCATAGTCTTCCTCGTTGGCGACTCCATCCATTCCAATGATGTTCCTTTTGCCTCTCCTCACGACAACACAGCTAGGATTACGCGGGTCGGTTATGAAGAAGCATTGTGTCACGTGCTTAGCGTGTACCCATGGCTCGTTTTTTGTGATAGCGTTCATCGTAGCGCTCTTGGCGTCGGGTATTGTCATGGTAGTGAAATTCTGGTTTTCTCTTTCGACATTCTTAGCCCATCTGACACGAAACATCGTCGTGTTGTGCAGTCCAGAGTAGTCAAGCTCCCAGATCTCCTCAACCCTTCCATAAAATCTTTCAGTTGCACCGTTCTCGTTGCCGGTCATGCATTCCATCGCCACTCCTGAGTTCTGATCATCACTGTCCATATATTTGGCCTCCATGTAGAACGTGTATCCATTGATATCGTATGCCTGATAGGTTATGAGGTTGGGAGAGGGGCCATGTGCTAAGGCGTATATGAGCAATCCGTCCTTAGAGCCCTCCTCCGGTGGATTAGCAATAATATGCTCTTTGAACCAATGCAGGAAAGTGGATTTGTGCTCTCTAGTAACTTCGGCGTCTGTTATGCATACCCCCCGGTCACGATACTTCTTTGTGATAATTTCTTTGTACAGTGCCACGAAAGGATCTGCCTTGTCTAGGTGTTGTAGCACTACCAAGTTTGCTCTGTCAAAGTCGCTACGTCGATCTGAGTATGCCACGTGTAGTTCTCTGCGACCGTTGGAGTGATCTTCTCCTTAGAGCCTCCCGTCATGCTTGTTTACGGGCAAACCAACACTATCACCAGTTAGCTAGTCTGCGCCATATAGAAAATTCTCGCAGAAAGAGATGCACTCTTGTGTCAGATAGCCCTGGACGATGCTTCCATCTAGACAGGACATGTTACAAATGAATCCTTTGATGATCCCATTTGTCCTCTCAAATGGCATCATGTTGTGCAGGAATGATGGCCCCAGATCTATTATGTCTTCCACAATATGGACACACAGATGCACCATCACGTCAAAGAACGCGGGTGGGAAGTACATCTCAAGCTCATTCAGTATCACAACGATCTCTTCCTGTATCCTTCGGAGTAGCTTCACACTGATCGACTTTCGAGAGATGACGTCAAAAAAGTTGTAGAGAACAATAAGCGTGTCACGGACATGCTTCTCCATTATCCCTCTAAGGGCAACAGGTAGTATCTGCGTCATCATCAGATGACAGTCATGGGACTTCATCCCGCTGAACCTTTTCTTGTCCGTCTCTAGATATCTTCTTATCTTGCCACAGTAACCGGAACTAACTTTCACTTTGGTAAGGCACTTAAAGAATTGATCGATCTTAGCCTGACTTAAGGTGAAGCAAGAAGGGGGGCAATAATCCTCTTTCTTTATTTTCTTGCGCTTCTTCTCCCGTGCCTCTGTCTCTGTCTCTATCTTGTCGGACTTTTTACGGAGCGGCATGTGCAGATCTTCCCTGATATTCAAATCTTGCAAGTCTTTTCTTGCCTTCGGCCCATCCTTGGTCTTATCCAGGATGTTGATCAGTGTCGCGAGCAAGCTCTCAAGGACATTCTTACAGATATGCATTTGATCAAGGCAATGAGGTGTATCGAGTTTGTGCCAGTACACCAAGTCCCAGAACACAGACCTCGTCTTCCATACCTTCAGAAGTGGCTCTGGCGCCTTTTTCATCGTCTTTCCCGGTGTGGGGCACTCCTTCTAGTTTTTCAACAGCTCATCGATTTCGGCGCCGCTCCGCTTATGTGGAGGTCCTCGATGCTTAGTATGACCATTCAATAGATCTCCACGGGTCATCATGTTCGAGCCATATTCAATGCCCCATGTACACGATTTTCCCAGACCTGCCATCTTTCCTTGACGTTAGCTGCTGAGACGTCATATCATCCATGCACTACATCCATCCGCAATAGCCATGGCACACCTGGCCTGCGATATATCCGTAACCGGGATAGTCGTGCACCGTCATGATTAGTGCGGCTCTCATGTAGAAATACTCGCCTTTGCTGGCGTCCCATTTCTTGGCCGGTGTTTTCCATAACATGTCTAACTCCTCTTGAAGTAGCCCCAGATACAAATTAATATTATTTCCTGGTTGTTTCGTCCCTTGAATCAACATGGTCATGTGAATGTACTTCGACTTCATGCACAACCAGGGGGCCGGTTGTACATCCATACAAACATGGGCCATGTGCTATGGTTGGTATTCTGGTTGCCAAACGGATTCATTCCATCGGTACACGCACTGAGCATGATGTTCCTTGCATCACATTTGAAATACCGATAGAAGCTCTTCAACGCTCTCCACTGGCTTCCATCCTTGACGTGTCTCAGCTTCGGATCATCTCCATCGCCGGGCTTCTTCCTCTCCGCGTTCCAGCGCATTAGCTTTGCTTCCTTGGGATCTACGAAATACCGCTGAGCGGGGAGTGATCGGTAAGTACCATACAACTTTCTGGGGACATTTCTTCCCGGCCTTCTTGTATTGACAAGCATTGCACATGGGACAACTTGTTTTTTCCACGTGCTCCTTCCGATAAATTATGCAATCATTGATGCATGCATGGTATCTAAAGTGCGGCAAATCAAGAGGGCACACGATCTTCTTGGCCTCATCAACACTAGTAGGACATAGATTCCCCGCGGGAAGAACATCCTTTAGGTACTTGAGATGCTCATCGAGGCTAGTGTCGGTCCATTTGTTTTTAGCCTTCGTCTTCAGGAGTTGGAGCGTGAAACTCAAGCGGGTCACCTCAGGATTGCAACCATCATACAATGGAGTGTTCTAGTCTACCACCAGTTGCTCCAGCTTAGCCTCCTCTCTAGAAGCAGCTCTCTCAATACTTGTCTCCTTGCGAAGCAGTGCTTGAACATGAGGGTCCCGCATAATTGAACTTAGTACCGACGAACTCTGCTGCGTGGAGGCCACGTTCTCTCTGCCACCATGTCCGACCCCTTCTCCTCCGCCATGTCCGGCCCCTTCTCCACTGCCATGTCCGGCCTCTTCATCGCTGCCATTATCGATCATCTCTTTGTCTTGCCCCGTGTCATCATTGCCTCCCCATCGGCGTCCTCAACATCGTCATCCTTGTCTTCAATTATCCACCGAGTATAGCCATCCATGAAACAAGTCATGAGCAGGTGCGCTTCGACACGACCATCGTCATAGGGGTCGAGCCAAACTATTCCTTTGCATTTTTGACACGGACATAAAACCTCTGTCCGGTTATTTTCTTTCATGTCCTGCACCGCCGACCGCAACCACCTGTCCACCATCGTTCCACTGACCATCATGAACGTCTGCACAGTAATAATAAACAACTTGATTATAGAAATGCATGCATGCATCAAATTCATACAAAAAATCTGGCATGACCTTCCCTAAAAATAGGGCATGTAGATCTAGAGTTTGCCCGGAATTCGCCGAAATGGTAAAAATCGACATTTTGGCAAAACATAGGCAACTCAAAAGCACAATTTGGCATCAACTCATGCCAGACACACAATTTCCATTATATCGCCCAATTATCATATCACACACACATAAACATATTTCCATTTTGCAAAAGCATGAAATTTTAGTCACTTGTATCTCGAGATCGAGCACACGGTGGAGATGATGATGTAGGGAGATCAAAATTGCACAAAGATTATCTTGACAAAGATATATCTTGTTAGGGGGAAAATAGGTCACTTAAGTAAATGCTACATCTACCTAGCTAGCTAATTTGGGAGGAGACAACTTCAACTAGTGGAGGGGGAAGGAAAAAGAGAAAGGAGATGCATTAGTGGAGGTGGTGTAGTTGGCTAGAAGTAATGAAGAGAGAGAAAGGTAGTTAGAAGAGAGAGAGTAATGGGGGAGAAGTATTGAGGAAGAAGAAGAGTGAGAGAGGGAGGATGTGGGAGGTAGGGGAAAGGGAAGAGAGGAGATGGGGGAGGGGAGGACGGGTGGGAAAAGGTTGGGTGGTGTGTTGCGTCTTAGTAGTAGCGCGGGAGGAAAAACGTGCTACTGATAAGAGCGTAGCAGCAGCACGCTTTTCCCACACGCGCTACTACTAAGCGGGGCCAACCGTGTGGCCAATTTAAAAATTAGCAGCAGCGACCTGAGTAAAAAGCGCGCTACTACTATTGCGTTAGCAGTAGCGCGTGTCGTGACACCGTGCTGCTGTTGAACTTAGGTTGGTGGGTACTATCGGTCAATATTTGTAGCAGCGCGGTTTATCCAGCACGCGCTACTGCTAAATTTGTCTCAGTAGCGAGTTTTGGTTACCCGCGCTACTGCTAATTAGCAGTAGTGCTTCTTTTTGTGTTGCGCTACTGCTAAGATTCTGTGTATAAGGTTTTCCCTAGTAGTGTAACACCCACTATGACCAGCCTTACACACCTAGACAGAGGGAGTACTGCTATTTGTACTAGCTTCACATGCTTCGCGCGTCGGGCGGGTGTTTTTACTGCAGCTGTGAATCCCATCATCCTAGGTCCTTGGATGAGTCCAGCAGAAATTGCATTCTGATGTTTGGGTTCAAACTTCAAAAATTGCTGCACTATCTCTATGTCTATGTATACGTAATACAACAAGTTTTAAACTTGAGACCAGCCATCCACCCTCACAAAGAACACTTTTTAACCTAGCACAGACTCTAGGAAATTTGGCCACAATGTGAGGTGAGCCATATGTTAATGTGTTCGTTGTACATAAAAAGCACCTCGAATCCTCGATATATAGTAGGGTGGCATGGGTCAGAACAAGCATTCACATACAGGAGTATGGCACATGCCACCAGCACGAATTCCATCTGACACCATATTTCTTGGAGTCCGTGATATAGCTATCTCTTCAACCTCCGGCCTTGTTTCTCTAACTCAGCCATCACGCGGTGGGCGAGGTAGGGGTTTGCTGATAGTCGGTTTCCTCAAATGCGGTCCCACGTTGGACAACATCCAGGTCATCTCATGCAAGAAAATGGAGTGCTAGTTGAAGCCACGTGATATGCATGTTGGGTTAAACTGTAAATACAATCATACTCTTGAGTAACTCCAAAAGCATCCTCCGAAGATCTTCATTGGATTTGTTTTTCATCACGAGCACATCGAGGTGAAAGATGTGCAGGTTCAGTGGGTCGTCTTGCATTTTCACTGACATGTGGGACCGCATGTGAGCAAACGGATGATGGGCTCCGCGCGTCTGCTAGCTGGCTGAGGAGAGAGAGAGAGGAGGGCTGAGCATGGACTCCAGAAAATTTGTTCTACGTAACCAACACCTCGATATAGACTCGATATAGTGGGGTGGCATGGGCCATAACTGGCATTCACATCTAGCAGTATGTCACACGCCACCCACACAAGTCCCATCTGACACCAATTTTCTTGGAGTCTCTGCTACAACCATCTCTTCTCCCTCCTGGCGGGGTGGGGTTTGCCAATAGTCGGTTTGCTCAACTGCGGTCCCACTTGTAAGTGAAAATGCAACACAGCACACATTCCCCTTGAGTGGTGTGCTGGACCAACCGTGTGGGGGTGCGACGCAAACACGGCAGGCTTTTCCATTTGAACTTGTAACCTATAAAATTTGGTTCTGCTCCATGGCAAGACCGATAGATAGAAATAACAATTTTCCCTAGAGTAATGAGAAGTTTGGTTTTGGCATGGTTCATGCATGGAGTACGTACAAAAATTATGAAGTTGATGCGAAAGGTAAGATAATTACTAGTAGTACAATATACTACTACATGGATTTGATGGAAAGATAAAAATACATATGGATCCATCAACGACATCCTCACGCCCTAGTGCGCCAGGTCACCAACCGATGTGTGAGGACCAGCGGCGTTGGCGGCAAGCTCAATGTGCTTCTGAACAATGCCGTCCAAGATTGCCCTATGGTCTAAGAAGGACAACGACCTATTGTCCTCCTCTTGCACGTAGTAGTCCTTGTGGTTGATTTGTGTGTAGATGTAGGTGATTATGTCAATGGTGTATTGCTGCTCCAGGCGCTGCACGGCGAGCGCGACCTCGAGGTGGACATTCTCTGGCACGACGGCGGGCAGTCGTAGGGCCACCAGTGCGCTGAAGAGGTTGTCACCATAGAGGCCGTTGAGGGTGGTGGGCATCGCACAGCCTGGGCACGTGGGCTGGAGGCGTACGTCAAGGTCGTCCGCGAGCTTCTTGACGACGGTGAACTTGTCGAGGAAGCCGACGAGGACCATGTAGAACAAGGAGCAAAGATATTGTCCAAGCGGCCTCTCGCCCTGGCGGCCGCAAGCATGACCTGGAGACGTTCCTCGGTGCCGGGCCGCAGGCCGGTGTCGTGGACCATTTGGCATAGCCGGCTGATGCTCGCGCTCATCGCCTCCGTGGGTTTAGCTTCTAGTCAATTGGTCTTGCAATTGGAGTGATCACTCTTGCCCTTAGTTAGGGTGTGTAGGTGCGTAGGAATTCGTAGATTGGACTGGCGGGGAGCCTTTATATGAGAAGTCCAGACTGCGCTGCATTCAGATGCAGCTTCATTGACTTACTGCACCTGCCTTTGGTGTATGACAGGTGGGCCCAACAGGTGGCTAGACCACCTGTCATACAGCCAAAGGCAGGTGCAGTAGAGGGCCAAGGAGTAGATGGCCAACACACACATGAATGCAACGGACTAAGCTCCGATGCCTTAACTGCACCTGCCTTTGGCAGTAAGTCAATGAATCTGTGTCCCCCTCAGTGTTGGTGCAGTATAGTCATCTCACTAGACCTCTAGTTGGGGCCAAACGAGAGAACTTTGATGTTTACTAGTTTATTGGTCCCCTTTGCATTTTGCGCCAATTTTTGACCTTTGATTTAACTAATCTATACTATCTATATAGTGTAGCAGTTTTGAAAGTTTGAATTGGACCCGTCCAACGGCCCATGATGCTTGGATTCGTGGCTACAGTACAAAGCACATTTCTCTATTTTTTCTAGAAACAGCACCGACCACTTTCTATATTTAAAAAGAATGCACTATCCCCTCACATCCCTCTTCCTATCATCAGCCGATAAACACGAACAACCATGTGTGGTGAGCAGTTCGAATCGCATCCACGGCCAGTTCCGTTACCTAGCATGAGGTTTCCATTGATGAGTAGGAAGCAGAATGTTCTACGTAGTATATAAGAGGAGAACTTGTGCAGTTTGGTCTACCATACATAATTCAGTCAAGCGTGCGTTTACATGTGCGCAAACATGCGAAGCATGTGAAACTAACTAGTAAAATGTTAATGCATGTAACCAATAATGTTGTGCTAAGTAGTCTCAAGTCATTGGATGCATACGCACCCCACGTCTCGTTTTGGGTGATTTCTTGTTTCTTGGCAAAAAACTGGGAACGAGGTGGGTAGTTAATGCACCGCACCTAAAAGTTTTGGGATTACTAGTATTTGGTTTTCGTAACGTGACTAATGCACCAGTACAGAGGGAGTACAATAGTAGTCTTTGATTGCAATTTTTTGTTGGTAGCTTACCAAGCTGAGCGCTCGGTGAGTACAATAGTAGTCTAATTAATGAGACTTTAGATTTGAGCCATCAACTAGAAGGAATAAAACAATACACCATGTATTTATTTACAGAGGGAGTAGTATATTTTTTGTGACATGCATTACTAGGCTAGCCATTACTAGATATTGCTAGTCAAATACTAAACCCAGACGGACGTGGTAGTACTACTAAATCCAAATGGTGGTGCTAGTACAAGCAGTAGTACTACAAATGTAGTAGTACTGTACTACCGGTTTATCAAATTATTACATGCTGCTCCTCACAGTGAGGTGACAAGACCCTGCGCCGGAGATGACACCTGAGTGTAGGCGCCATGTTCGGCATACCAAAGTCAGCCTCACCGTCTGCAGTCACTATCATCATGGCTGTACAGCTAGCCTACTTACAACTAGCCGTGTTCGACATAATTTCCCGTGCATACATGCCCGTGCATTGCACGAAACACCAAGATTGGGGGTGGACGGCAGCGGCAACGGCCATCGCACTAGATTTTTCCATGGCCTTCTAGATGTGGTGGGGAGGAGATAAGGCTGATTGTGAGTGATAAGGAGTTGTTTGTAAATAGGGAACAAGTGCGGGCATCTTTTTGCAAAACTGCAGAAGTTTGCTTTGTATGCGTCAGATCTAGATCCGACGGCTATTCGTGAAAGATGGTAGGCACAACATCATCACCAACTCAGGACCTCTTTGATTTGCAGGATTTTGAAAACTTAGGAATAGGACACGGCAATACTTACAAGTTTCAAACAAATATTACAAATGTTAGGAGTAATGCTGCACCTATGAAGAGGGAATTACTAGGAAGTTTACGTAAGAACTTCCGTTACTTTAGGTGGATGCAGCATTATCATACAAACTAAAATCCACCGCCCTGACAAGTCACTAATGGGAAAATAATTTTTTGAGTCTCTGGTCACTTGATGTTTCAAAAACAAATTCAGCTTCTACGGAGACTTTGTCATTTAGGCTTAGACGCTTGCGGTGATCAGCACGCTATTCATTGTTGCGCCCGAGAACACCAAAGCTCATTACCTTGAGCACACTTGCCTCCAGAACAAAGACCTGGTCAATTTAATCTCAGATGTGTTGCCTCAATAGTCGATCAAATCAATTCTGTAAGATGGAGATCAAGGCATTCGATGAGATTGTTATGTGCAACACATTTTTCACTTTTGGGTCTTTTTTTATCTGCAAAAGAAGAGAACATATTAGAGCAGCTGGCTGTATAAGATTGTCGTGTCATCAAGAGGTACCAATATCATTCACTCATATGATAGGTTTGTTCGTGAAACAAGGCATAAGATAGGGTTGGTTGGCTAGTGATATTTTTGACTCTCTCTCTCTCTTTCCTCTCATTTACCTAGGAGCACGTGAAGAGCTTGGGCATTTGTTGCCTTCCAGTATGTGGCCGATGCCAAATTTCTCAAAAGTATGCCACATAATACGCATCAATGTCCAATCAAAAGATTTTGGCACCGCTCTAGCAATGTGAGAGAGTTGGCATTGTTGTGCACACATACCCACATCTATAAACAAATCAATCAAAGCAACTACATCAGCCTCTCACTCTCCCAAACAAGTGTTTTTTATTGCCCCAGTCCTCTCCCTCTCCCATGTTGCATGCGTTAATTTGGCACCGGAGCAAAGTAGGTGATCTAGATTGGGGCACAAGGTGAGCAATGGAGGGGCAGCGATTCCAAGTGCATCACAAGTGAATTTGTCACGTGTTTCGGCCTACCTAGTGGAGCGCCGTTATGGCCCACTTTTGTACTACCTCGTATTTAGTGTAAAATTTTGACCATATATTTACCTAAGAAAATGCCAATGCATGTCACAAAAAATTATTCCATTTGAAATTATGTTCAAATACGAATCCAACGATATAATTTTTAGTGACATGCATTAACATTTTGTTAGTTAAATCTATGGTCAAATGTTGATACTACAAAATAGGAAAAGTAAACCAGGATGGAGGTAGTACTTGCTCTTAGGGTAACCATAGAGTTACTAGTCTAAGTTACTTGCCACTATGACTAGCCTAGGCTACTATAGTAGTAGTCAACAAAAAATGATGCAGGTGATCACGTGAGAAAAAATACTAAAAACATTTCTTTTGATGCAGTGCGTAGATGCAGTTTTGAACACTACACTTGTCATCGTAACTTGGGAAAATTACGAAAAAATTGAGCTACGTTGTTATTACCGTTTACTAATAGGAAAGATGTTTCAACTCGATGAGTAGCTTCTCCCTGCATGGAAAGCATGTAAGGAATCCAACAACTTGATCCAGATTGGGGCCAATAGGTTTAATTGTCAAGATCTTCACTGTGCGCATAGACTGGGTCAAACTTGTGGGAATCATTTTCTCGATGACAGTCTTAAATACATCAAGAAGAAATTTAAGAATGTGAATTTCAAGAAGACAGGGAAGAAGATGAGTGATGTACCTGAATGATTACGGATCCAATAAAGAGTTCGGAGAATTTGGCAGACAAGTACATCAACACTGTCAATTTCGGCGCGTCAATGACCCTGATTTTTGTTGGACCTTCTAGATCAGATACAAGCAAACTCTCAAGTAAATGTGCATTATCAATGACCATAACATGGAACAGATGGAGTGATCTCTTCCCAATTGATGTCTTGTTGTGGGCCAGCAAGACACATAAATCCATCGGAGATTCATCAAGGCGATGTGGAGGCTAATGAACTCGTGGATTTGCTGAAGAGGAAGGTACTCGAGCACAATACAACTATGGAGCATGTGATCCATCAACTTCTTCGAGACTCTAACATCGAAGAGGTGGATCTGCTTGAGTTGAGGGAGAAGAAGGGCGGGTGCGGCATAAATCTGGGGAAGATAGCAGGAGCTGAAGCTAGCACGGCGCAGCGTTGGCGTGACGCAGAGCGCAAACGGTGGCAGAGAGCGACATCGTCCAGCTTCAAACTTGGCTTGGACCTTGCAGTTCGTACTAAACATGTGGATGTCAAGGCGTCTGACTGGCCCAAGGTGTGATGAAAGGATGTTGGAGACTGCGGCCATGCATTTTCAATCTCGTCACAGAGGTAGCTGTTGACGGTGAGGTTGAGGGGGACGTGGTGCCAGAGGGGGCGCTACCGCTGGGAGAGCAGGGTGGTACCCATGGCAGATTTGGTGGGGAGGAGGCCAATGATGACGAGCAGCATGTCGTCGGGGAGGCTCCTAATAAAGTCTAGGCTGGCCGGATGCAGTTTTGGCTTGAGCCGCCTCTACTTGTTGGCTGCCTCGCCGTTCATCTCAGCCGGTAGCGATGCCGGTGTACACGTTTGCTGGTGTGTGTTGTGTGCTGGGTGTGCGCGAGTGCGTCCTTCTATGGATGCTGCCTCGCAGTGGTGAAGTGTGCGCGAGTGCGTCCGTCATGCAGAAGAAGTGTGCCCTAAATTTAGCGTGCGGGGTGCTACCCCAAGTGGTTTCAACTTTGTTTACTTCACCGCGTGTCAGATGGGCCTCTAGTTTACTTATTTTCACCCACTGCCACATGGGCCAGCGCACTAAGGTAGATAACAAGAGCTGACAAGGCAGCATGTGGACTGGTTGACCGGTTAACTAAATAATATACGGAGCTATACGCTGACACAGTAGCCTTATAATCCCTCAGTATAGAGAGTTTGAGTGAGAGGGGAGGCCCGTGAGAGATAGAAGAGAGAGAGAGAGAGAGAGAAAGAGCAACTCCCTCCATTCGATAATGTAGTGCCTACATTTTTTTAAGTCAAACTTTTAAACATTGACCAAGTTTATAAAGATATTACTTGTATCTAGAATACCAAAGATAAATGATAGTATGAAGTACATGTTGTGATGAATCTAATGATCGTTCCAGATGTAAATGTTTTTCTCCACATATACCTGGTCAAACTTTTCTGAGGTTTGACTTTACAAAACATCCATATGCTTATGGACGTGAGAGAGTACCTAACTAGAGAGAGTTAAAGATAGAGAGAGATAGAGAGAGAGAGAGAGAAATAGAAAGAGTGACTGAAAAAAGTGTGTGTGCGTGTGTGAAAGAGACATGGACAACACACGATAAAAGTAGAGAAAAAGCGTGAGTGTCTTATGAAAACATATTACACATGCATCCTCGACAGCGGCAAAAAGGTGAGGAGATAGTGTGTGGTTGTTTGCAACTGAGAGAGAAAGACCCCTAGCACGTGGCCAATAGGGGTCTGACAAACAAGGGAGAGAGGTCGAGAGCGACGTACGGAGAAAATGCAGACATGGGGAGGAGAGAGTGTATGTTTGTCATAGAGAGGTCCCCTGGAGATCGTGATGGGACTACATGGGTGGGAGATCGAGTGACAAGGTGTGCGCACGATAGAAGATACCCCGAGAGATATCGAGATAGATGTATGGATGGAAGGAGACAATACGTGTGTTCCTGATGGCTAGTGAGAAATAGTCATACTTAGGGGGGAGTGCGTGCGTCTATGATGGAGTGAGGGATTATGGTACTTAGGGGGGCGCTTGTCACATAGAGAGAGAACAAGGGTGGAGAGTGTTAGATGGGTCTATGTAGCGCGAGCGAGAAATGTGTATGTGTGAACCAGTGAGATATAAAGTTTGAGAGAGATAGAGGAGCCCCGATAAGGCTGAGTGGTGTGTCAAATAACTGAGAGGGGGAAAGAGATATTCCATCCGCTCGATAATGCAGTGCATATAAATTTTTTAGAAGTCAAACTTTGGAAACATTGACCAGGTTTACGCAAATATTATTTATATGTACAATACCAAAGATACATCATACCAAACTACATCTCATGATGAATCTAATGGTATATGTTTGCCATTCTAGATGTAAATGTCTTTCTCCATGTACATGGTCAAACTTTGTGATGTTTGACTTTTCAACAAATCCATATGCTATGGACCGAATAGAGTGCCTAAGTCGAGAAAGATCAAGTGCGTGTGAAGGAGAATGAGTGAGTGTGCAAAAAGAGTATGTGTGTGAAAAAGAAAGGGATAACAAACGATAAATTAGAGAGAGAGAGTGTGGGTTCATTTCTTATGCAAACATATCACATATGCATCTCCAAGATAGAAAAGCGAGGTGAGGAGATAGACGAAGATAGCTAGTTCTTGATTGTTTTCAACAGAGAGAGACACCCCTATAGCGCATGTCCAATAGAGGTCTGGACAACAAGGAACAAAGGTCGAGAGGGACGCATGGAGAAGATGGAGGCATGGGGAGGGAGAGAGGGTGTGTTTGTGATAGAGAGATCCCCTCGATATCGTGAGGGGACTATACGAGTGCGAGATCGAGGGACGAGGTGCATGTGCAGTAGAAATATGCCCTGAGAGAAATCGAGATAGACCATGCACATGTTTGTGATGGAGACTAAGAATTAGCTAGTCATATACATACAGGGGGGACTGCGTGTGCCTACAATTGAGTGAGAGACCATCATACTTGGCTAGGCATGAGATTGTGTGTGTTTGTGTGCGCGTGTGAGATGGAGAGAGAACGAGGCAGAGAGGTAGAGTTTTAGATGGGTCAATCGAGTGCGGGTGAGATATGCATGTGTATGTGTGACCCAGTGAGATGGAGAGTTTGAGAGAGAGAGAGAGAGAGAGAGAGAGAGAGAGAGAAGAGCTCCGAGACAACAGAGTGGTGCCTGAGAGAGTTACGGGCAACGAGCCAGGGAATTTGTGTGCGTACGATGAGTGCACCCAAGATATTTAGCTTGGACTAGAGAATCATACATAGTGTGCGAGACAGACCTATACATGGAGTATATATGCATGAGAAATAGAAAGACCCCCCTGCACACACAAAGAGAGAGAGAGAGAGAGAGGGAGGGAGGGAGGGAGGGAGGGAGGGAGAGGGACCAACAAGGTTTGTGTGTTGGATGCGTGCAACAGAATTGAAGATTGTCAGCGAGAGAGAGCAGGTGATGGGGTCATGTACCTAGGGTAGGGTCATGGACCTGATCTAAGTACCTTGCCCAAGGACACCCTTAGAAGAGGTCGCCTTCCAGTCGACCAACGAGGGACTCACTCGACTGACTTGAAGGACTCGAGCATGAAGACTCACTCGACCACCAGGAGGTCAAGAGGCACTCTGCACTGCAACGGCCTGTAATTAAGTAGGCTTTATGATAGTAAAGACACTTTATGTGGGGCGTTACCAGTAACGCCCCAGACTTAACTCACCTTAAACCCTCTCCTACGTGGGCTGGCTGGGGTCCTGGCGCACTCTATATAAGCCACCCAACTCCACAGGTAGAAGGGTTCGGCACCTTGTAACTCATATACTCATAATCCACTCGACCGCCTCCGGGCTCCGAGACGTAGGGCTATTACTTCTTCCGAGAAGGGCCTGAACTCATACATCCCTTGTGTTTACAACCTCTCCATAGCTAGGACCTTGCCTCTCCATACCTACCCCCCACTCTACTGTCAGGCTTAGAACCACGACAGTTGGCGCCCACCATGGGGCAGGTGTTTTAGCGATTTTGTGGAGAAGTTGCGATTCTTCCGAGTACTTTCATCATGGTGTCTGCTGGAGTTTTGGTCGAAGGTCGAGAGATCTGTCTCGGCACTCTCACCTTCATCGTCGACGACTCCGCCTGGCTCCAGGAGGCTCCACTCGACGTTGATGCGCTCCCCGTCCGCGGTGCGACGCATTTTCGCGCATGTGTCCGCGGCGTTCTGCTGCGGCAACCGTCGACCCCGTATCGAACGACTCCTCCATCGTCCACCCTCCCGGTCTCCCGCCAGCGCAAGCGCTCGGGCCGGTCGAGGCTTCAGCGATGGGTGAGGCACGCGGTGGCTCGCCAATCGGCCACCACCCAAGTTGCGGCAATCGAGCCTGACGAATCTCTCTACGGCTTGTTCGATCTGTCGACTGGCTCCGTAGAGACTGCATCCGAGTGCAGTAGCAGTGATCCAGCGGCGGAAATCTTGATGGTCGACAGGCCCCGCAGTCCCCCTGGCTTCGCCCGTGATGGTGGAGCAGGTGACGGAGGCGACCCCGCACGAGGCCATGAAGAGTACCAGCCCAAGCCACTCGACTCTCTGCAAAGAGAGGAAATTCGCCGTAGGAACGTGGATGCTTTGCGTACTCCCATCGCAGGAGAAACCCCCGAGGCTCGTGCCTTGGAGGAGGCACGTCTGGCCAATTTGGCCGAACGCACTCGACTGGAGAATCTTCAGCGAGCACTCGACGAGCGCGCGCGGCAACGAGTTCCCGACACCAGTCGACGTCAACTCTTCCCGCCGACTCAGGTATATCGAACCCCAATCCAGAATTTAGCAGCTGCGACCCGTATAGCAGAGTCCATCCAGCCTTCACAGTCGGAAGCTGGCAGAGGTTTGCTGCAGATCAGGGATCTTCTCCGGGCAGCAGGAGATCAGAATTCAGCCGTGTCTCAGTCGCGCAACAGAATTCACAGTCGATCCGTCACTGCGAATACGGTTCAGTCGGCTCACAGCCCCAGATCGCCTCCGCGGCGTGAAGGGCGCGAGAATCGGCGAGATCAATATGGCGACCGACTCGACCGAGATGATAGGCGTCGAGTGCCCAATTCCCCTCCGAGGGGTGGGTCTTACGCTCCTCGGCAGCAAGATGACAGGCGTCAGTACAGTACAGGGCGAAGGGTTCCAGTCGACCCCAGAGAACCAGGCTTCGACGCGCGATCCATTGTCGTGCAAGGTTTGGTCGACCCGAACAGAGCCCATCGAGGCGGACTCGACAGAGATGCACCCACAAGCAGTCGAGTGCATGTTTCTGGTCCTGAATGTTTCAGCAGAGCTATCAGAGCCGCAGTTATCCCTCCCAATTTCAGGTTGGCAACAGGAGTCAGCAAGTTCACTGGTGAGTCTGAAGCCTGGAAACTTGGCATCACTGGTGAGAATTGGTGGTGGGAACGACGAGGTGGCCATGAAGCATTTACCCCTCATGCTGGAAGGTTCTGCCAGGGCATGGTTAACTCAATTACCGCCTAGCAGCATTTACACTTGGGAAGATTTGTCCCGAGTGTTCATCAGAACGTTTGAAGGAACTTGCAAGCGACCAGCTGGACTGACAGAGTTGCAAGTCTGCGTGCAGAAGACCAATGAGACTCTCAGAGAGTATATTCAGAGATGGATCACTTTGCACCACACTGTGGAGAATGTGTCTGATCATCAGGCAGTCTGCGCCTTCAAAGATGGCGTCAAGAACAGAGAACTGAGTTTGAAGTTTGGTCGAACCGGTGACATGACCTTGAGTCGGATGATGGAGATTGCTACCAAGTACGCCAACGGCGAAGAAGAAGACCGACTCTGAAGCGGCAAGCACAAGCCGAGTCAGTCGGAAAAAGGAAACACCAGTCGGAAACAGAAGCGGAAGGCTGAACCGGCAGCTCCTGGAGAGGCTCTGGCCGTGACTCAGGGAAAGTTTAAGGGGAAACCAAAAGGATCCTGGAACCCCAAGAAGGTAAAGGATAAAGAAGGGAACAACGTAATGGATATGCCATGTCACATCCACACGAAGAAAGACGAAGAGGGGAATATCATCTACCCGAAGCACACCACTCGCCAATGTCGACTCCTGATCCAGCAGTTTCAGGGAAAACAGTCTAAGGACAAGGAGAAGGAGTCGGACAAGGCCGAAGACAAGGAGGACAGTGAGGAAGGATATCCGCATATCAACTCCACTCTGATGATCTTTGCAGATGTGGAAAGCAGGAGTCGACTGAAAGTCATTAACCAAGAGGTGAACATGGTTGCCCCAGCAAAAGCAAATTATCTGAAATGGTCTCAAATACCCATCACAATCGACCAATCTGATCACCCGACTCATATTGCCACCCCTGGGAGGCAAGCTTTGGTGGTCGATCCAGTAGTCGAAGGCACTCGACTGACAAAAGTGCTGATGGACGGTGGAAGCGGGCTGAATTTGTTGTATGCAGACACACTGAAAGGAATGGGCATTCCGATGTCCCGACTGAGCACTAGTAACATGAGCTTTCATGGAGTTATACCAGGGAAGAAAGCCGAGTCACTCGGCCAAATAGCTTTGGACGTGGTGTTTGGTGATTCGAAACATTTTCGCAAAGAAAAGTTGACGTTTGAGGTCGTGGATTTTCAGAGTGCATATCATGCCATTTTGGGGAGGCCAGCTTACGCACGGTTCATGGCTCGACCATGTTACATGTACCTCAAATTGAAGGTGCCCGGCCCCAAAGGAGTGATCACTGTCACCGGTGATCGGAAAAAGGCAGAAGAGTGCTTTCGGAAGGGCTCAAAGATTGTCGATTCCCAGGTGACGGCGGTCGAGTTCGAGGAATACAAGCAAAACGCAGATCCGAGTGACTTGCTGCGATCAAAGAAACCCGCCATAGAGTCTGCATTTCAGTCGTCCGGTGAGACGAAGCCTGTTCACATTCACCCGACCGACCCCGATGCAGCTCCGACCCGCATCTCCACAACACTCGACCCAAAATAGGAAGAAGCGCTCATCCAGTTCCTCCGTGAGAACTGGGACATTTTTGCATGGAAGCCCGCTGACATGCCAGGTGTTCCCAGGGGACTGGCTGAGCATCGCCTAAGAGTCGACTCGTCTGCAAAACCAGTCAAAGAGCATCTTCGGCAGTCCTCCGTCCAGAAGAGAAAAGCCATTGGTGAGGAAGTGGCTCGACTGTTGGCGGCAGGATTTATCCGAGAGATATACCACTCCGAGTGGCTCGCTAATATCGTCATGGTTCCTAAGAAGGACAAGTCGCTCCGAATGTGCATTGATTTCAAGCACATCAACCGGGCCTGCCCGAAAGATCATTTTCCTCTCCCTCGCATAGATCAAATTGTTGACTCGGCCGCGGGATGCGAGAGGCTGTCTTTTCTAGATGCCTACTCCGGGTACCACCAGATCCGTCTGTACGGACCCGACGAGGTAAAAACAGCTTTCATCACTCCATTCGGGTGCTTCTGCTATATCACCATGCCATTCGGCCTCAAGAATGCCGGAGCCACATTTATGCGAATGATTCAGAAGTGTCTACTCACTCAAATCAGTCGGAATGTGGAAGCATATATGGATGATATCGTTGTCAAGTCACGAAAAGGTTCCGACCTGCTCGCTGATCTCGCCGAAACATTTGCCAACCTCAGAAGATATGATATCAAGCTCAATCCATCAAAGTGCACATTTGGAGTTCCTGGTGGCAAGTTACTCGGTTTTCTCGTTTCCGAACGGGGAATCGACGCTAACCCAGAGAAGATTGGCACTATTCTCCGAATGAAATGCCCTGTGCGAGTGCACGATGTCCAGAAGCTTACTGGATGCTTGGCCGCATTAAGTCGATTCATCTCATGACTCGGTGAAAAGGCATTGCCTCTTTACCGACTGATGAAGAAGACAGACAAGTTCGAGTGGACTCCAGAAGCTGATGCAGCGTTTGCCGAGCTAAAAGCTCTGCTCTCCACCCAGCCGGTGCTTGCTACTCCAATCAGCAAAGAGCCTCTGTTGCTCTATATCGCAGCCACAGGACAAGTCGTCAGTACTGTGCTTACGGTCGAGCGGGAAGAAGAAGGAAAAGCTCTCAAAGTTCAGCGCCCAGTGTATTATTTGTCTGAAGTCTTGACTCCATCCAAGCAGAGATATCCTCATTATCAGAAGCTTGTGTATGGAATATACATGAACACAAAGAAGGTTGCTCATTATTTTTCTGATCATTCCATCACAGTCGTCAGCGATGCTCCACTATCAGAGATTTTGCACAACAGAGATGCAACTGGTCGAGTGGCCAAATGGGCGATTGAACTTCTTCCCCTTGATATCAAGTTTGAGGCAAAGAAAGCCATTAAGTCCCAGGCAATAGCAGATTTCCTCGCCGAGTGGATTGAACAACAGCAGCCGACTGAAGTTCACTCGGAGCATTGGACCATGTTCTTTGATGGCTCTAAGATGTTGAATGGTTCCGGTGCTGGGGTTGTCCTGGTTTCCCCCAGAGGAGATAAGCTCAGATATGTGCTCCAGATTCACTTTGATTCCTCCAACAATGAAGCAGAATATGAGGCCCTCTTATATGGGTTGCGCATGGCCATTTCACTCGGCGTCCGTCGCCTGATGGTCTATGGCGACTCGGATTTAGTGGTCAACCAGGTGATGAAAGAGTGGGACGTGAGAATCCTAGCCATGACTGGATACTGCAGTGTAGTGAGGAAGCTGGAAAAGAAGTTCGAGGGGTTGGAGCTCCATCATATACCCCGACTGAAAAATCAAGCAGCTGATGATCTAGCAAAGATAGGTTCCAAGACAGAAGCCATTCCGAGTGGTGTGTTCTTGGAGCCTATACACACTCCGTCAGTCAAAGAAGATCCTTTCACCGAAGAAACTCCACAGCCCAAGAGTGCCACAGATCCGACTGAGATTGAGGTCCCAGCGATGGTCGACTTGATCATGGAGGTTTTGGTGGTCATTCCCGACTGGACAGTTCCGTATGTCGCATATATCCTGAGAAAAGAGCTTCCGGAGGATGAGGAAGAGGCTCGACAGATCGTCCGTCGATCTAAGGCCTTTACCGTAATCAAAGGACAATTATACAAAGAAAGCGCGACTGGAGTTGGCCAGAAGTGCATAACACCAGAAGAAGGTCGACTCATCCTCAATGATATCCACTCGGGGACCTGTGGTCATCATGCGTCCTCTCGGACCATCGTGGCCAAAGCATACCGTGCCGGATTTTACTGGCCAAAGGTGAATGAGATGGCAAAAGAGATAGTGGATAAGTGCGAGGGATGTCAGTTCTACTCAAATATGTCGCACAAGCCTGCATCGGCTCTGGAGACCATCCCACTCGTCTGGCCTTTCGCAGTATGGGGATTGGACATGGTCGGTCCTTTGAGAACATGACGAAGCGGCTTCACGCATGTACTGGTGGCAGTCGACAAGTTCACCAAGTGGATCGAGGCTAAACCAATCAAGAACCTTGACACCGGTACTGCTGTTAGCTTCATCAGGGAACTAATATTCAGATATGGAGTCCCGCACAGCATCATTACGGATAATGGGTCGAACTTTGACTCGGAGGAATTCAGAGATTTCTGTAACTCCCAAGGCACACGGGTCGACTACGCTTCAGTCGCCCACCCGCAGTCGAATGGACAAGCAGAGCGAGCTAATGGATTGATTCTTAAGGGATTGAAGCCCCGACTGATGCGTGATCTCAAACACACGGCTGGAGCTTGGGTCGACGAACTTCCCTCAGTGCTTTGGGGGCTGCGGACCACACCTAATCGGTCGACCGGAAGAACTCCATTCTTCTTGGTCTACGGAGCTGAAGCAGTCTTGCCGAGTGATCTTCTCCACAATGCTCCTCGAGTTGAAATCTACAACGAAGCAGAGGCTGAACAAGCGCGGCAGGACGCAGTCGACCTTTTAGAGGAAGAAAGGGAGATGGCTCTGATCCGCTCGACCATCTTCCAACAAGATTTGCGTCGTTTCCACGCCAGAAATGTGAGAGGTCGAGCCTTCCAGGAAGGAGATTTAGTTCTCCGAGTGGACCAGCACAAGCCACACAAGCTTGCTCCTTCTTGGGAAGGTCCCTTCATTGTCACCAAGGTTCTCCACAATGGGGCGTACCGTCTTTACAACGTCGAGCATAATATGGACGAGCCCCGGGCTTGGAACGCGGAACTACTCCGCCCATTTTATACTTAAGTTTTATCACTCGGATAAGTTGCAATAAAGTACTTCTGTAGTTCATGGACCTCAAAATAATAGTGTGATAGTTCCTCCATAATTTCTGTCACTTTTTATTTTTGTCCAATAAAATTCCCCCTCAGTGGGTGACTTAGCCGCGAATCCGTTTCGCCTAAGTTTGTAAAAATCCTACCGAGTGGTGAGCCAGACTCCCACTCGGAGGCTTAGCTGCGAATCCGTTTCGCCTAAGTTATCAAAATCCTACCAAGTGGTAAGCCAGACTTTCACTCGGGGGCTTAGCTGCAGCCCTGTGCTCGCCTAAGTTGTAAAAAATCCTACCGAGTGAAGAGCAAGCCTCTCACTCGGAGGCTTAGCTGCAGTCCAAGCACTCGCCTAAGTTACAAAAATCCTACCGAGTGAAGAGCAACCCTCTCACTCGGGGGCTTAGCTGCAGCCCTGTGCTCGCCTAAGTTTAAAAAATCCTACCGAGTGGTAAGCCAGACTTTCACTCGGGGGCTTAGCTGCAGCCC
>NC_057801.1:275722752-275761113 GCF_018294505.1 Triticum aestivum
GGTGAGCCAGACTCCCACTCGGAGGCTTAGCTGCGAATCCGTTTTGCCTAAGTTATCAAAATCCTACCGAGTGGTAAGCCAGACTTTCACTCGGGGGCTTAGCTGCAGCCCTGTGCTCGCCTAAGTTGTAAAAAATCCTACCGAGTGAAGAGCAAGCCTCTCACTCGGGGGCTTAGCTGCAGTCCAAGCACTCGCCTAAGTTACAAAAATCCTACCGAGTGAAGAGCAACCCTCTCACTCGGAGGCTTAGCTGCAGTCCAAGCACTCGCCTAAGTTATAAAAATCCTACCGAGTGAAGAGCAACCCTCTCACTCGGAGGCTTAGCTGTAGTCCAAGCACTCGCCTAAGTTATAAAAATCCTACCGAGTGAAGAGCAAACCCCTCACTCGGAGGCTTAGCTGCAGCCCAATGCTCGCCTAAGTTATAGAAATCCTACCGAGTGGTAAGCCGGGCTTCCACTCGGAGGCTTAGCCGCAGCCCAGTGCTCGCCTAAGTGGACTAAAGAATAAGTCGATTGCAGTAAAGACGTCTTGCTTTGAACCTGCAAAAGACATTTCGAGCCAAAAGCAATCGTATTCAAACACCAAATTCAAGTTTGAATCGATATCTAAAAGAACCGAAAGTGCTCAGGCGTTAAGCCTGTTAAGGTTTATCGGTTACAATTTCACTCGGCATACCGAGGCAAATTTAAAGCGTCGAGCCAGAAGAAGTTTTTTACCCCTCCTGTGGAGGGCTGGAAGGTGCAACGAATTCATCAAGGTCAATTCCGTCGGCGATCCGAGTGGCAGCCGCAAGGAAAGTTTCCATAAAGGACCTAAAGTCGTGTTTCTTGGTGTTGGCCACCCGAAGGGCCGCCAGCTTCTCTTCTCGCGCGTCTTTACAGTGGACTCGGGCCAGACACAGAGCTACATCTGCACCACACCGAGCCGAGGACTTCTTCCATTCCTGCACTCGACCAGGGATCGTGTTCAAGCGGGCCATCAGCGACTCAAGGTCATTCTGAAGTGTCTCCTCAGGCCAGAGCGTCGAGTCGATGAGAGATGTGGCGGCCTTCAGCCTTGCGAGATAGTCCACGACAGCTGCAACACGAGACTCCAGTCGGAAAACATCCATGGCAACTTCGTCGTTCACCGAAGAATTGACGGGGTCAAGGTTTGGCTCCAGCCGGCTAGTTTCTTCTTCAAAGTTTTGACAAAATTCTGCAAGGATGATCACTAAGTCAAGGGGATGGTCGAATGGAAAAACCACAATTGGAAATGTTTGCCGATCATAGAGGTTTACCTTCAAGCATAAGAAACAGCTTCTTGGCAAGACCGCTCAGGAAGGCCTCCAGATCATTTTTCTTCCCAGTCAACTTACTGACTTGGTCGGTCAGGGCAGCTTTATCAGTTTTTAGTCGACTGGCCTCCTTGTTGGCGATCCCAAGAGCAGCTTTCAGATTGGTATTGTCTTGTTCAAGCTTGGTGACTGAAGCTAACTTCTCGTCAGCAAGCTTGATCTTCTCAGCTAGTTCGAGGTCTTTCTTCTGTTGGGCCTCCCTTACCTTACCTGCAATTTACAGCAAGATCAGATTTTAAAACAAGCATGGGGAAAAGCAGTCGTCAGGGTCTCACCAAACATACCTTCGGTCTCCACAAGATCACAGGATTTCTGCGAAGAACCAATCGACTAAATGTCAAATATAATTCACTTCCGAGTGAAAAAGGAAAAATCACACGTTTCTAAGACTACAGCCGAATACAAGCATTCGACCGTAGTCTCGGGGACTACACCCAGTGGGTGCACTCAGCGTGCCCCCACTAATCCTGTTGAAGACAAAGTCGACCAGTCGACCTCAAAAAAAAAGAGAGAGAGATGTATTCTTTAAGACTGTAATCCACTGCAAGCAGTCGACCACAGTCTCGGGGACTACACCCAGTGGGTTCACTTAGCGTGCCCCCACCGGTTTGTGAAATCCAGTCGGCATAGTCGACTGACAGAAAGATTGACATCATAAAGCCTAAGGCCGACTGCCAGCAGTCGACCTTAGCCTTGGGGACTACACCCAGCGGGTGCACTCAGCGTGCCCCCGCTAACACGGAGTTTAATCGACACACCCAGTGGGTGACTACTATAAATTCCGGAAAGGAAAAGTTTTTGGTAGCATATCCAACAGAACAAACGGTGGTCGACTGACCGGAACATTGCTTTGGAGGGCAGAACTGGCGTCATAAGCTGCCTGGCTCGCATCCCGGATGGTCTTCAACTGCTCCATCATGATTCCCGCCTGGCGTATTGCCTCCTTCGCCGCGCCAGCTTGGTCCTTTGGGACGTGGTGCGTCGTGAAGAGGGAGGGCTTCTGAGCACTCGTCAATGGATCTGCGAAGGACACCATGTGTCGAGTGGTGTTCTCTTCCTCCGCAATCAGAATCTCAGGCGCCGTCACATCCTGGGGCACCTTGTTGGCAGATGCTTTCCTACTCCTTCTGCGCTTCAGCGGTTCCTCATCCTCATCATCATCAGGGAGATTGATAACAGCGTTGGGTGGAGCTACGGAGAAGAATCAGGATCAGAGATCGCGAGTCAGTCGACTAAAAACGGCGTTAAGAATATAAGTACCTGGTTTTGAAGTTGCTGCGTCCTCCATCTCATGGTCGTCAGCCCGGGCTGAGGTCTCAGAAGTAGCAGCACTGCAACTCCAAAGAATCAGTCGACTAACTTCAGTGTCAACCAAAGACAAAGTTCACACAAAATAAGAAGACTTAAGCAGCACGATTACCCTGATATGGTAGGGATGGACACCTTCATCTTCGGCAGGAGCTTGATCGGCTTCGACGAGGCCGCCCTGGGCTGCTTCGGCGCCTTTTCAGTCGGCACTGGAGAGGTGGTCCGAGGGCGTTTGGTCGACTGAGCGGCGGTCGCAACCCCCTTACCACGTTCAGTCGAAGGGTCGTGGACAAGCTTCGACCGCCTTTCCGAGCGCGGTGGTACGACCTCCTCCTCCTCTTCTTCCTCGTCTTCAACGTCATCTTCATCACCGTCATCATCGTCATCATCATCATCATCCTCTGCAACGTCCGAGTCCCATTCCTCCTCTTCCTGGCTCTCGCCCCCACTCGCCTCACCCTCCTCATTCGGAGCTTGTGCCCCATTGGGCATCGAGTACAGCTCGGTGAGGGCCTAGCAGATATCAAGACAAGGATCAATCGACTAGTCGACAGGATAAACAGAAATGAGTGTGACAAGAACACAGTGGAGAGCAGAGCAAGCGTACCTTGTTTGGATCGCTGTTGTGGTCGAGTGGAGGAATCCTTCTGGCTCCGCGTGGGTTATCCTTGTTTCCGGTAACGGCTACCATCCATCTTTCCAGAGTGACATCGTCGACTGCTTCTGGATGGACTCGAGTCTCGTCTTCAGTCCCACAGTACAACCACATGCAGTGGCTCCGGAACTGAAGGGGCTGGATGCGACGCCTAAGGAAGACCTCCAGGAGATCCATGCCCGTCACTCCCTCCCGAACCAACTGCACCACGCGCTCCATCAACATCTTCACGTCAGCTTTCTCCTCCGGAATCAACTTCAGAGAGGAGGGCTTGTTCACTCGGTCCATGGTAAACTGTGGGAGTCCAGTCGACTGCCCCGGCGTCGACTGGTCCTGGCAGTAGAACCAGGTCGACTGCCAGCCTCTGACTGACTCGGGAAAGGTCATGGGTGGGAAGGTGCTCTTATTCCTCACCTGGATGCCCAGACCCCCACACATTTGGACGACTCTGGTCCTTTCATCGCCTGGGCTCGCCTTCTTCACGGTCTGAGAGCGACACGTGAATATATGCTTGAACAAACCCCAGTGCGGTCGACAGCCCAGGAAACCCTCACACATAGACACGAACGCGGCAAGATAGGCGATAGAATTTGGGGTAAAGTGGTGGAGCTGCGCTCCAAAGAAGTTCAAGAATCCACGGAAGAAAATACTCGGCGGCAAAGAAAATCCACGATCAACATGGGTGGCCAAGAGCACACACTCACCCTCTTCTGGCTGGGGCTGCCACTCCTTCCCCGGAAGCCTCGCAGCTCCATGAGGGATCAAGCCCTCGTTGGCCATGTCGAGGAGATCTTTCTCTGTGATGGTCGACTGGATCCAGTCCCCTTGGACCCAGCCCTTCGGCAGGCGGGATCTGGACGAAGACCCGCCGCGGCTGGTAGATCTCCCCTTCGCCTTCTCCGACGCTGACGCCTTCTTCGCACATTCCAGCGCCGTCGTCTTCTCCTTGGCCATGGTTGCCGGCGAGATGCGCGAGGGGAAGTTGTGCGGGGGCGAGAGCGAGCGCGCTGGACGGGGACGAAGGGAGCAGAGAGAGAGAGAGAATGCTGAGGCACAGTACAAAAATCCTCGCCGGGCGCATTTATAAGGTCCCTTCCGAGTGGATGACAGGTGGGCCCGATCAATCTAATCATATCCAGGAACAGTTATGCAGACGAGATACGTGGCGAAGAAAGCGGCACGGAGATCGAGGCGTTTATGTCCCGTCCCATCCGAACGCCGCGGTCCACTCCGCTTCGCGCGCGTCCCCAAATTTCGCATCCCGCGGAATCCGCGAACGGCAGATCGGTCTGTCAGATGCGGGGTTTCCCGCGATCCGTCGCTCGGAGATCGTCGAAGCCCGAAAGATCACTCGACGAAAGAAGAGAATGGATCAAGTTGCTCACTATCGACGAAGAGATTCTTTGGTCCAGAACAACGCACGACCAGTGTGCAAAGGTTAATCGGAAACAACATCAACTCCTTCCTCACTCGAAGCCTCAATCCATTCGGGGGCTAATGATGGGGTCATGTACCTAGGGTAGGGTCATGGACCTGATCTAAGTACCTTGCCCAAGGACACCCTTAGAAGAGGTCGCCTTCCAGTCGACCAACGAGGGACTCACTCGACTGACTTGAGGGACTCGACCATGAAGACTCACTCGACCACCAGGAGGTCAAGAGGCACTCTGCACTGCAACGGCCTGTAATTAAGTAGGCTTTATGATAGTAAAGACACTTTATGTGGGGCGTTACCAGTAACGCCCCAGACTTAACTCACCTTAAACCCTCTCCTACGTGGGCTGGCTGGGGTCCTGGCGCACTCTATATAAGCCACCCCCCTCCACAGGTAGAAGGGTTCGGCACCTTGTAACTCATATACTCATAATCCACTCGACCGCCTCCGGGCTCCGAGACGTAGGGCTATTACTTCTTCCGAGAAGGGCCTGAACTCGTACATCCCTTGTGTTTACAACCTCTCCATAGCTAGGACCTTGCCTCTCCATACCTACCCCCCACTCTACTGTCAGGCTTAGAACCACGACAGCAGGAGTCCGGGAGAGGGGGAGGTCGTGTTTTATGCATCAAAGACTGATATAAACCATGTTTCGATATAAACTTGCATTAAAATATTTAAATTGGAGAACATGTTTTGTGCAATCCATAGATGAACGGCGATATGCGTATCAAACAAGTTCAGTAACTTGACTTTCAACATGTTCATGGAGTACTATAATATTATACAACAAGCTACTCAATTGAGGTGTCCAATTTTGGATTTAGTTCACTATTTTGACCTGGTGAACGAGCTATTTCATTGAATTGAGCTACTTTATTTTGGGTTTGATTCCCGTTTTTGAGTGGGTCAACTATTTGTCATATAGTAAATCATTAGAACGAGCATGTAAAAACACAATAGTCCCGATCATCATCTCTCCATCTAAAAAGAAGTCGCAAGCTAATATTTCAAAAGTTGATTGGAATCGACTTGGTACGGTAGACGTGGATGCTCATTCTCCCAAAATTTGAATGAGCCGCTAAACACCCTCTGCTCGGTGGAATACACCCTAGCAAATAAATGGGAGACGCGAAATTACCGGCCTATGTGGGACACACATCAATTGGCCCATTGTACATCGAGGGTAGGTTCGTAACTTCATCCAAGTGCTCCTTCTCCTCGGCCGAAATGACATGTGGACGGCAAAACACCCTCTCCTCTCCCGAAATCGCTCGAGCTGACTATTTCAAAACACGCCCTCCTCGCCCGAAACCACTTGCGCCCACTATTTCAAAACACGCCCTCCTCGCCCGAAATCGCTCACGCCCACTATTTCAAAACACGCCCTCCTCGCCCGAAATCGCTCGCGCCCACTATTCCGAAACACACCCTCCTCGCCCGAAATCGCTCGTGCCCACTATTTGGGAGCAGCAAATTTACTCTACTATCCTCGACCCTCAGTACACAGACCCAAGCCCAGAAGCCTAAAGGCAGGGGTAGAACTGTAACTCCCCCCACATTTCACACAAATGCATCCGTAAGACATGGTTCCCCCTCCCAATTCCCCATTCATACCTCGTGGGTACCAAATCACCTTCTCCCTGGAAGCTTCCTTCTCCCCAGCCGTGAAACCTCAGCCCCTCCTCCATGGCGCCCCACACCGCACCAAATTCACCGCCGCCCTCCTTCCCAATGCCAGAGACGCTGTCCGTTTGTCGTCGTGTACTAGACCGTGTGCCTCTTACTCCGTGTTGCCAGAGCTGCATCGATGACGGCTACTGGAGCCGATTCATTCCCATCGTTGTGCATGGCGTTGGAGCGGCTGCAACATCGGAAGCGTCTAGTAGGGTCCCCGCGCTACTTCCCCGTAGCTGTTGACCGTCGTGACATATTTGCTTTCCTGCCGCCGGTAGCCACTACAACCATGCTGGCCTCACCGACTCGGCAGCTGGAGCTGCCTACTTCACTGGGCCACAAGATAGGTCGTACACTCATCTCAAATCACTTTATTTAGGCGTCAGTTGTCTGAATTTTTATTCTGGGCCAGTCAAATCCCAATGGGAAGCAGCACCCCTCGAGATGGCGGAGCTCCTAGGCTACCGGTTGGCTAGTGTAGAACATAAGGGAGCGGGGCGCAATTTCTCCATGGATGCAACGCTTACATGGCTATCTTAGAGTTGCGTGGGTTGAAGGTACTGTCGCCACCGGATCTGGACGACGGCGAGTCTTTGCGGATTGGCCGAGGGCGGTGCAACCACTACAGTGCGGTGGGGCGGGAGCAGGGTTTTGGTCGGAGCTCTCGTGGCTACGGACGGCGGAGGCAGGCTGCTATGCCGGTGGTCGCTGGCTCTTCGGGGAAGATTCTGAACAGTGTCAGCCGGGAGGCACAGGACAGCCATCAAGCCATCCGGCGTAGATCGGACAGTACCAAAATAAAATAAATCATGTGACCCCAATTTAGTCTTCAGTCAACAGACGTGTGACCACTATCGTACCTTACTGTTGATCTCTTAGGGTATTTCTTCAGATCAGAGATATGTGTCGTTCTTAACATTATGTGTTTTTGGCATCTTCAGCCACACCGTCTTCCTTCTTACTGGAGCTGCTCAAACAAGGGAAGCATACACCAGAAGGGAGCTATAGTCCCCACTCAACAGTTCCCTGCATCGAATGTGCGTGCCCGACATAGATAGCCACAACAATCGCATGGCCATCGACAAGTCATCACATGATGCTCACTCTTATGGATGGCGGCAAGATAGGTTGTACCCTCATCTTACTTGTGTGCAAAATTTATGGCTTTGTTATTCATCTAAGCATGGAAAGTAGATTATCACATTTCACTGTATATTCATGCTGATCTCTTATGGGTCTTGCTCAAGAGTTAACGTTGTTCCATATTCAGCTAAGAGACTTGTTCTTTATGTAACGTTGTTCCATAGATATCATCCATAAGCCAATGCTATCTCACAGGCTGGTGATTATTGTATTATACCACTTCTAGTATTACCTATGTTGTTCTTTAATAATTTTGTGTGCCATCTAGTTAATCTCATGTACAAACGATACATATTCTGTAGCTTTCATCTATGTTCTCCCTTTAATTTTTGGGACCTGTTGCTGCTAGTTAACCCCAGTCCTACTATTTATGTCGTCTCCTACAAGCACTCATTACATAAATCTAACTACTAGTTGTCTTCCATGCATGTCAGATATAATTGCACACACTAATATATCCACAAGAACCTCATGGAGGAATGTAACGGCCAACAAACTTGACGTCAATGATACCCAATATGATGGAACATGTAAATGCAGTTCTTCACAAGACTTGCAGAAAGATGATGAAATTATCTTCACCCCACAAGGTCCTTGCTCTAACTTGGCCCGTGATATGGGTAGAACATGCATATAATGTCTTGGAGTGTATCTACTCTATTGCAATGCCATGTCCTTAGCCTGCTGATCATGCATGTAAATATGTCATGCCTTCCTGTTTTTCAGTACCTATTCCATTCATGATAACATGTTTTTAAATTCAAGTACTGTCATTCTACTCTATCGCAATGCCATCTGCTTAGTTTGGACATCATCCTTCTGAATATCTTATGCATTGTTATTCATCAGTACGTACTTCATCTGTCTACCATACCATGATTTTTTTGCATTGAAGTGCTGTTCTAGTGGTCTGTTCAATGCCATCTTAGTTTCCCAATCATACACGCGTATGTTGCCTTAGTGTTTTTCTATATGTATTCCGCTAGCATATAGTTTTACACTCAACTAATGTTTTTTTACTCTGTTGTCCTGTCATATCCCTAGCTCTTACATCATACTCCCTCCGTCCGGATTACATGTTGCCAAAATGGATAAAAATGGATGTATCTAGAACTGAAATACGCCTAGACCCATCCATTTTTTTCTGGATGGAGGGAATACATGTCAATATGTCATGCCTTTCTATTCTGTAGTACCTATTCCATCTCTTTGCTGTAGCATGTTTTATAATTGAAGCACCATTCTTCTATACAAGGCATGCAAGGGGAAGACGACTATGTTAGAATCTGAAGGGTTACAAACAAGGTCTTTGCAAAAGATCCAAACGCCAGGAGATAGTAAACCAACTCCTGTTTTCATAGATACTGCTCCAGCACAGAGAACCCCAACTCCTACTGATAATAAGCAGATTCAAGTGGCCGAAGAACTAGTCCACTCCAATCCATCAAAAATATGTCAACTCCATTCTAAGAAGCGTGTGTGTATCCTCGCATCATGAAATTTTATAGCATGCTGATCATATTTTCTACATGTTTCTTACCCATCTCTCTTTTAGAAAATAAGCTTAACAGATAGAAGAGTTTCTGCACTGGTATCGTCTATGAGGAAAGTATCTTTGGGGAATTCTCTATACTCCAATGCTGATGTAAGTACATGTTGTATATCACTACATTTTTACATCAGCAATTATTTTGTTAATCGGCGTGAATCCAACCTTTATCTAAGCTAAATTTAGTTGTAGCAAAATGTATAATTAAAGGCCATAATGTTGATTTTTGTAAGGAAAACTGCCTGGTAGTTTTGCATACTGAGCTGCATGAGTGTACTATCACATATCATGCACATTACTAAACTGTAGTGCTGCTCTGGACTCTACTTCCTGCTGAAGATGTGGCCTTTATGTTTGTTGCAATGTTTTAGTAGTTTTTTGCTATTAGTTTGGTGCCCTCATGAACTTTGTAAGCCCAGGATGATGGGTCAGGCAGACTGTAGGTGTTAGGTTAGTGTTAGGTTTGAATACTTTGGTTCTGCAGTGGGTTTTCAGTAATGAAAATCGGAAGGGGGAAGCCATTCTTTGATAAAAAAAGTAGTGCTACTCTGGTTGCCCATTCATTCATTGTGTCCATGTTGCTTTCATATTACCTTACTTGGCTGATGATAGCTGTGCCATATTGTGTAAATTTGGTGTAGGCTGTTGTGGTCTGGTTGCCCAAACTTTCATTGTGCCAATGTTGCTTTCCTATTATCTGACCTGGCCAATGATAGCAATGCTAGAGTGTTAATTTGGTGCAGGCTGCTGAAGATAAGAAGACAAACTCTAAAAGTAGCAAGGCAACCAAATTGTTTCTTTCCAATAAATCTAGGCCAGGTAATATGGCAATAAATCTTGATTAATCTCTTCGGTTCCCCTCCTAATTTATCTTATGATGAAGTGGCCGAGACACTCTCCACTATCGATAATACAAGCCTACCAAAACCGCCATCTGAATCTGCTCAGTTTCCTCTCTCTCGAATGCAACGAAAAAGATGTATGTTTGTGAACCATTTATTGGCTGAAGCAATGATGAAAATCGTGGAGGAGTCATAGGTGCACTTTCTTGCGCAACAATAACTGATCAATGTTTTCAGAGACAGTGTAGCAAAGAGGGAAGAACTTGCTCACATGCTTATGGGCGTCATTGCTACGTCTTGAGCTTGCGTTGGTTTTCCTTGAAGAGGAAAGGGTGATGCAGCAAAGTAGCGTAAGTATTTCCCTCAGTTTTTGAGAACCAAGGTATCAATCCAGTAGGAGGCTCCTCAGAAGTCCCACGCACCTACACAAACAAACAAGAACCTCGCAACCAACGCAATAAAGGGGTTGTCAATCCCTTCACGGCCACTAGCAAAAGTGAGATCTGATAGAGATAATAGGATAAGATAACTATTTTTGGTATTTTTATGATATAGATTGGAAAAGTAAAGATGCAAATAAAAGTAGATGGTAAGCTTATATGATAAAAGATAGACATGTGGGCCATAGGTTTCACTAGTGGCTTCTCTCAAGATAGCATAAGTATTGTGGTTGGTGAAGAAATTACTATTGATCAATTGATAGAAAAGCACATAGTTATGAGATTATCTAGGCATGATCATGTATATAGGCATCACGTCCGCGACAAGTAGACCGACTCCTGCCTACATCTACTACTATTGCTCCACACATCGACCGACTCCTGCCTGCATCTAGAGTATTAAGTTCATGAAAAACAGAGTAACACATTAAGAAAGATGGCATGATGTAGAGGGATAAACTCATGCAATATGATATAAACCCCATCTTTTTATCCTCGATGGCAACAATACAATACGTGCCTTGCTGCCCCTGCTGTCATTGGGAAAGGACGCCACAAGATTGAACACAAAGCTAAGCACTTCTGCCATTGCAAAACAGATTAATCTAGTACACCAAACCAAACTGACAATTCAAAGATACTTGCAAAGATAACTTAATCACACATAAAAGAATTCAGAGGAGATTCAAATATTTCTCATAGACAAACTTGATCATAAACCCACAATTCATCGGATCTTGGCAAACACACCGCAAAAAGAGTTACATCGAATAGATCTCCAAGAAGATCGAGGAGAACTTTGTATTGATATTCAAAGAGAGAGAGAGAAGAAGCCATCTAGCTAATAACTATGGACCCGAAGGTCTGTGGTAAACTACTGACAACTCACCGGAAGGGCCTTGGAAATGATGTAGAGGCCCTCCATGGTCGATTCCCCCTCCGACGGAGCGCCAATGAAGGCTCCAAGATGGTATCTCGCTGATACAGAAGGTTGTGGCGGTGGAAATAGTTTTTCGTGGTTGCGTTTGATGTTCTCGGGGTACGTGGGTATATATCGGAGGAAGAAGTAGGTCGGTGGATGCTCGAGGGGCCCACGAGGGTAGGGGGGCGCCCACCCCTAGGGGCCGCGCCGGGCACCCTCGTGGCCACCTCCTCTGTTGCTAAACGTCCACTCCAAGTCCCCTGGATCATGTTTCTTCCAAAAAGATCGATTCCGAAGGTTTCATTCCAGTTTGGACTCCGTTTGATATTCCTTTCCTTCGAAACACTGAAATAGGCAAAAAAATAGCAATTCAGGTTGGGCCTCCAGTTAGTAGGTTAGTCCCAAAAATGATATAAAAGTGTAAAGTAAAGCCCATAAACATCCAAAACGGGTAATATAATAGCATGGAAGAATCAAAACTTATAGATAGGTTGGAGACGTATCACTTGTTGCAATCCACGTTGAATGCTCCTCATGCTTATAGTCAAAATAAAGCTTTTACCAAACATATTGTTTATGCCTTGATGAAATCTTATGAGGAAAAACTTAATTTGGAAGTTTCTATACCTAGAAAACTCTATGATGAATGAGAACCTACTATAAAGATTAAAAATAAAGATCATGAGTGCTATGCTTTGTGTGATTTGGGTGCTAGTGTTTCCACGATTCCGAAAACTACACACAAAGCATAGCACTCATGATCTTTAATTTTAATCTTTATAGTAGGTTCCCATTCATCATAGAGTTGTCTAGGTATAGAAACTTCCAAATTAAGTTTTTCCTCATAAGATTTCATCAAGGCATCAACAATATGTTTCGTAAAAGCTTTATTTTGACAATAAGCATGAGGAGAATTCAACACGGATTGCAGCAAGTGATACGTCTCCAACGTATCTATGATTTTTTATTGTTCCATGCTATTATATTACCCGTTTTGGATGTTTATGGGCTTTACTTTACACATTTATATCATTTTGGGACTAACCTACTAACCGAAGGCCCAGCCAGTATTGCTGTTTTTGCCTATTTCAATGTTTCAAAGAAAAGGAATATCGAACGGAGTCCAAACGGCAATAAACCTTCGGGAGCGTGATTTTTGGACCAAACCTGATCAAGCGGACTTGGAGTGCAAGTCAAGAAGCAATCGAGGCGACCATGAGGGTGGAGGGCGCGGCCCCCCTACTGGGCGCGCCCCCCTATCTCGTGGGCCCCTCGGACGTCCACCGACCTACTTCTTCCTCATATATATACCCACGTACCCCGAGAACATCAAACGCGACCACAAAAAACTATTTCCACCACCGTAACCTTCTGTATCCGCGAGATCCCATCTTGGAGCCTTCGCCGGCTCTCCGCCGGAGGGAGAATCGACCATGGAGGGCTTCTACATCAACACCATAGCCTCTCTGATGAGTTGTGAGTAGTTTACCACAGACCTTCGGGTCCACAATTATTAGCTAGATGGCTTCTTCTCTCTTTTTGGATCTCAATACCATGTTCTCCTCGATCTTCTTGGAGATCTATTCGATGTAACTCTTTTGGCGGTGTGTTTGTCGAGATCCAATGAATTGTGGGTTTATGATCAAGTTTATCTATGAGAAATATTTGAATTTCCTTTGAATTCTTTTATGTATGATTAAGTTATCTTTGCAATGGGAGAAGTGCTTAGCTTTGGGTTCAATCTTATGGTGTCCTTTCCTAGTGATAGCAGGGGCAGCGCGACACGTATTGTATTGTTGCCATGATGGGGTTTATATCATATTGCATGAGTTTATCCCTCTACATCATGTCATCTTTCTTAATGCGTTACTCTTTTCTTTATGAACTTAATAGTCTAGATGCATGCTGGATAGCGGTTGATGTGTGGAGTAATAGTAGTAGATGCAGGCAGGAGTCGGTCTACTTGTCATGGATGTGATGCCTATATAAATGATCATGCCTAGATAATCTCATAATTATTTGCTTTTCTATCAATTGCTCGACAGTAATTTGTTCACTCACTGTAATACTTTTTTATCATATAAGCTTTCAATCTAGTTTTATTTGCATATTTACTTTTCCAATCTATATTTTAAAATACCAAAAATATATTTATCTTATCATATTATCTCTATCAGATCTCACTTTCGCAAGTGGCCTTGAAGGGATTGACAACCCATTTATTGCGTTGGTTGCGAGTTGTTGTTTTGTTTGTGTTGGTGCGTGGGACTTTTGAGGAGCGTCCTACTGGATTGATACCTTGGTTCTCAAAAACTGAGGGAAATACTTACGCTACTATTGCTACATCACCCTTTCCTCTTCAAGGAAAACCAACGCAAGCTCAAGACGTAGCAAGAGGGATTTCTGGCGCCGTTGCCGGGGAGGTCTTGGCTCAAGTCAAGACATACCAAGTACCCATCACAAACTCATCTCCCTTGCATTTACATTATTTCCCATTTGCCTCTCATTTTCCTCTCCCCCACTTCACCCTTGCCGTTTTATTTGCCCTCTCTTTCCCTATCTCTTCTCTCTTTTCCGTTTGCCTTCCCATTGCCATGGCTGAATCAAAAAGAACTAAGGGTCCTTTACATGGTTCTAGTACCTTGGATAGCCCTTCTATTCTCTCTAAGCTCATAAATAATGATCCTATGGACATTGGGGTAACCAATGAGAGCTTAAATAATTTTGATGAAAATGACTCCGGATTTTTTTGCTATTTGCTTGATGAGTCTTTAAAAGATGCTTGGGATAGGTTATTAAGGATTCGGGCTAGCTATGTGCCACAGTATCAAATTGAAGTTTACCTAAAAAGTTTCTATGTTAGCTTACCCGCTTCTTTCAAGCAATTTCTAGATTCTATTTTTGAAGAAGGTTTTCTTAAGGGGGATGCAATAGATACCTATGAAAAAATGAAAACCATATTTGGGCACCCTATGAATGATAAGGTTGAATCAACTACTCTCTTATGCTTTTACCAAAATGTAATTATCAAAGAGATGAAGGTTAGCTTAGATGCAAATTTCCGTAACGTGCTTAATATTACTTCATCCATTAATGGCAATGTGCTTACCATAAATACAAGAATGAATGCCATAGAGAGGAGATCCTCTTTTTCCTTTTTGAGTGCCGAAGATGGCACTACTTAGATCTATCTTTGCTTTTATGCCTAGCTAGGGGCGTTAAACGATAGCGCTAGTTGGGAGGCAACCCAATTTTATTTGTGTTTTTTGTTTTTGTTTCTTAGTAATAAATCTTGCATCTACCTTATGCTTAGATGTGTTTTTATGTTTCAATTAGTGTTTGTGCCAAGTAGAACCTATAGGGTAATTTATGGTGATAGTTAATTTGATTCTGCTGAAAAACAGAAACTTAGCACGCACAAAAATAATTTTAGTAATTCACATAAACGTGATTTTACGTTGATTCTTTTTGCTGTAGATCAGCAGACAAATTTCCCAGGACTTCCTGTTTTGGTAGGATTTTTAGAATTCCATAAGTATTCGAGAGTTTCAGATTTCTACAGACTGTTCCATTTTTGACAGATTCTGTTTTTCGTGTGTTGTTTGCTTATTTTGATGCATCTATGGCTAGTATTAAGTGGTATGAACCATAGAGAACTTGGGATACAGTAGTTTTAACACCAATATAAATAAAGAATTAGTTCATTACAGTACCTTATGTGGTGGTTTTTCCTTCTTTCACTAACAGAGCTTATGAGATTTCCTGTTGAGTTTTGTGTTGTGAAGTTTTCATGTTTTGGGTAAAGATTTGATGGAATATGGAATAAGGAGTGGCAAAAGCCTAAGCTTTGGGATGCCCATGGAACCCCAAGATATTCAAGAATAGCCAAAAGCATAATCTTGGGGATGCCCCCGGAAGGCATCCCCTCTTTCGTCTTCGTTTATCGGTAACTTTACTTGGAGCTATATTTTTAATCACCACATGATATGTGTTTTGCTTGGAGCGTCTTGTATGATATTAGTCTTTGCTTTTTAGTTTTCCACAATCATCCTTGATGTACACACCTTTCGGGAGAATCCCACTTGATTGGAATTTATTAGAATACTCTATGTGCTTCACTTATATCTTTTGAGCTAGATAATTTTTGCTCTAGTGCTTCACTTATATCTTTTAGAGCACGGCGGTGGTTTAATTTTATATAAATTGTTAGACTCTCATGCTTCACTTATATTATTTTGAGAGTCTCTTAGAACAGCATGGTATGTGCTATGGTTATAAAATTGGTCCTAGAATGGTGGGCATCCAAGTTGGGTATAATAAAAACTATCATAGGAAGTGAATTGGATGCTAGGATCAATTTGATACTTGATAATTGTTTTGAGATATGGAGGTAGTGATATTAGATTCATGCTAGTTGGGTGATTATGAATTTAAAGAATTCTTGTGTTTAAGTTAGCAAATCCCGTAGCATGCACGTATGGTTAAAGTTGTGTGACAAATTTGAAACATGAGGTGTTCTTAGATTGTGCATCCTTATGAGTGGCGGTCGGGGACGAGCGATGGTCTTTTCCTACCAATCTACCCCCCTAGGAGCATGCGCGTAGTGCTTGGTTTTTGATGACCTATATATTTTTGCAATAAGTATATGAGTTCTTTTGACTAATGTTGAGTCCATGGATTATACACACTCTCAGCTTTCCATCATTGCTAGCCTCTTCGGTACCGTGCATTGCCCTTTCTCACCTTGAGAGTTGGTGCAAACTTCACCGGCGCATCCAAACCCCGTGATATAATACGCTCTATCACACATAAACCTTCTTATATCTTCCACAAAACAGCCACCATACCTACCTATTATGGCATTTCCATAGCCATTCCGAGATATATTGCCTTGCAACTTTCCACCGTTCCGTTTATCATCATGACACACATTATCATTGTCATATTGCCTTGCATGATCATGTAGTTGACATCGTATTTGTGGCAAAGCCACCATCCATAATTTTTCATACATGTCTCTTGATTCATTGCCCATTTCGGTACACCGTCGGAGGCATTCATATAGAGTCATATCTTGTTTTAGTTTTGAGTTGTAATTTATGAGTTGTAAATCAATATAAGTGTGATGATCATCATTATTAGAGCATTGTCCCCCCCCCCCAAAAAAAAGAGAAAGGCCAAAAAAACGAAAGGACAAAAAAAGGCCAAAAAAGAGAGAAGGCCCAAAGAAAAAAAAGAAAAAAAGAAGAAAAAGAAAATAAAAATAAAAAGGGGGCAATGTTACTATCTCTTTTCCACACTTGTGCTTCAAAGTAGCACCATGTTCTTCATATAGGGAGTCCCATATGTTGTCATTTTCATATACTAGTGGGAATTTTTCATTATAGAACTTGGCTTGTATATTCCTACGATGGGATTCCTCAAAATGCCCTAGGTCTTCATGAGCAAGCAAGTTGGATGCACACCCACTAGTTTCTTTTGTTGAGCTTTCATACATTTATAGCTCTAGTGCATCCGTTGCATGTCAATCCCTACTCCTCATGTTGACATCAATTGATGGGAATCTCCATAGCCCGTTGATTATCCTCGTCAATGTCAGACTTTCTCCTTTTTGTCTTCTCCACACAATACCCATCATTATATTGTATTCCACCCATAGTGCTATATCCATGGCTCACGCTCATGTATTGCGTGAAAGTTGAAATTTTTGAGATTATTGAAGTACGAAACAATTGCTTGGCTTGTCATCGGGGGTGTATAAGATGGGAGCATTTTTGTGTGACGAAAATGAAGCATCGCCTAACTATATGATTTTGTAGGGATGAACTTTCTTTAGCATGGTTATTTTGGGAAGACATGATTGCTTTGATTAGTATGCTTGAAGTATTACTATTTCTTATGTCAATATGAACTTTTATTTTGAATCATTTGGATCTGAACATTCATGCCACAATAAAGAAAATTACATTGAGAATTATGCTAGGTAGCATTCCACATCAAAAATACTTTTTCATCATTTACCTACTCGAGGATGGGCAGGAATTAAGCTTGGGGATGCTTGATACGTCTCCAATGTAGCTATAATTTTCGATTGTTCCATGCTATTATATTACCCATTTTGGATGTTTATGGGCTTTACTTTAGACATTTATATCATTTTTGGGACTAACCTACTAACCGGAGGCCCAGCCCGTATTGCCGTTTTTTTGCCTATTTCAGTGTTTTAAAGAAAAGGAATATCAAACGGAGTCCAATGGAATGAAACCTTCGGGAGCGTGCTTTTTCGGAACTAACGTGATCCAGAGGACTTGGAGTGCAAGTCGAGAAGCAATCGATGCGACCACGAGGGTGGAGGGCGCCCCCCCTACTGGGCGCGCCCCCTATCTCGTGGGCCCCTCGGGCATCCACCGACCTACTTCTTCCTCCTATATATACCCACGTACCCCGAGAACATCAAAGGAGACCACGGAAAACTATTTCCACCACCGTAACCATCTGTATCCGCGAGATCCCATCTTGGAGCCTTCCCCGGTATTCAGCCGGAGGGGGAATGGACCACGGAGGGCTTATACATCAAAACCATAGCCTCTCCGATGAGTTGTGAGTAGTTTACCACAGACCTTTAGGTCCATAGTTATTAGCTAGATGGCTTCTTCACTCTTTTTGGATCTCAATACCATGTTCTCCTCGATCTTCTTGGAGATCTATTTGATGTAACTCTTTTTGCGGTGTGTTTGTCGAGATCCGATGAATTGTGGGTTTATGATGAAGTTTATCTATGAGAAATATTTGAATCTCCTTTGAATTCTTTTATGTATGATTAAGTTATCTTTGCAAGTCTCTTTGAATCATCAGTTTGGTTTGGCCTACTAGATTGATCTTTCTTGCAATGGGAGAAGTGTTGTGACGCCCTCGATTCAATTGTACACTAATCATACACGCAAATGTGTACGATCAAGATCAAGGACTCATGGGAAGATATCGCAACACAACTCTAGACACAAATTAAAATAATACAAGCTTTATATTACAAGCCAGGGGCGTCGAGGGCTCGAATACATAAGCTCGAATAGACAAGAGTCAATGGAAGCAACAATATCTGAGTACAGACATAAGTTAAACAAGTTTGCCTTAAGAAGGCTAGCACAAAAGCAACATCGATCGAAAAGGCAAGGCCTCCTGCCTGGGAGCCTCCTAACTACACCTGGTCGTCAGCGGTCTCCACATAGTAGTAGGCACCGGCGGCGGCATCTAGCTCCTGGGCTCCGACATCTGGTTGCATCAACCGGAAACAAAAAGAAAGGGGGAAAAGGGGGAGAAAAGCAACCATGAGTACTCATCCAAAGTACTCGCAAGCAAGGATCAACACTACATATGCAACATTATCAAAGGAAGGCCGTATATGTGGACTGGGCTGCAGAAATGCCAGAATAGAGAGAAGGCCTAGTCCTATCGAAGACTAGCATCTTCTGGAAACCACCATCTTGCAGCAAACAGGAGGGAGTAGAGTAGCATAAAGTAAAGTAGTAGTAGTAGAGTCATCAACGTCGACCAGAGAGCCTTTCTCAACTCCCTGCGAGAAATACATCCCAGAGCCATACTATCCATTTCTCATCACAATCCAATTCTCATCACAAGTATCCAGTTCTAGTTGTATCGATCGGGATACAACTCTAAGTGTCCGTTATCGTAGGACAGGTTATCGATAGATGTTTTATTCCCTGGAGGGGTGCACCAACTTACCCATGACGCTCGATTAACTCCGGCTGGACACACTTTCCTGGGTCATGCCCGGCCTCAGCCAAACAATACGCCGCAACCCGACCTAGGCTCAATAGAGTGGTCAGCACGCTGAACTAAACAAATGCCCCCAAGGGTCATGGGCCATCGCCCCGGAAACTCCTACATGTTGCGCACGCGGCCAGTGAGCAGACCTAGCTACCTCCTTCAAAAAGGCAGGTGCTTACAAGTCCAACCCGGTGCGTGCCGCTCAGTCGCTGACGTCTATTAAGCTTCGGCTGATGCATACGATGCAAAACGCCCATACTATGCCCATGTGATGGTTAGTGCTATCATCCCAGAGGCCCCTCGGATCAAATATCCAAATCATAGTGGATTAGGACCGCGCTGTAACAAGCAGAGACTCACGAAAGATGTGACCCCATTGCCCCATCTCGAGGACTTGCGGCAAGGGCTAGGAATGCCCGGCCATGCCTCGTAATTATCTTGCGGGCACCTTCCAGGTCAACCCGACTCCAAATCACTCGCAATTATGCTCACGTGGGTACCCCTCAGGGTCGACCCATCTTTAGTAACATGGTTCAGTGTAAAGTCATAGTAACCATAGTAACCGTGTGTCCAGACATCAAGGGGAAAACCCGAGGAATCACCCCTGGTGAATTCCACTCGATGTAATCATCAAGGTGAATGTAAGAGGGACCACCCGCGAGGTTCACACTTGAGGGGTTGCACAACAGAGTCGTACCGGAAGTGGTTAAAGAGGAAATCACCCTCGATGACCACGACCAAATAGCTACACTACAGGGTTAACATCAGAAGTGCCGATGAGGCCTCACCCTCGGCACTCGATAGGAACCCAGTAGTGTCGAGCAGCTAAGGGGAAGTGATGTGCGGTGTCGGGGCCTGGTCTTCGATCCCGTTGATCGGGTCTTCGATGATGAAGCAGGGGCAACAAGGACAAGGTGGGGGTCATTGATGCATCACTAATCAACATCTGCTAAGCAGTTTAGGATAAGCAGGTAAGGTAACAATAAGCAGGTTACAAAAGCAGGCTATGCATCAGAATAGGAGCAATCAGTTATAGTAGCAAAATCTAATGCAAGCATGAGAGAATGGAAAGGGCAATATCGGGATGATCAAAGGGGGGTCTTGCCTGGTTGCTCTGGCAAGGAGGGATCGTCGCCGACGTAGTTGATCACAGGGGAAACATCAGTCTCGGGGTCTACCGGAGAGAAGAGGGGGAACAAACAGTAAATAAAAAGCAAACATAGCATCATAAAGCATAACATGGTAAGACGCTGTGTTAGGGGTGTTCTAACGTGGTACTACACGTTGCAGACGGAGATGGAAAACATCCGGAGGGGTTTTCCTGGTGTTAAGCATTTTCCGGACAGATGAAAGAGAGGGGAAAGTTTCATGTTCAGCATGCTAGGGGCATGTGACAGATGAACGGACCGTGCATTTGGATTCGTTGGATTTTTCTGAGCAACTTTCACTTAGAAAACATTTTCATCCGAGTTACGGTTTAATTTCTATGAATTTTTAAAGATTAGAGTATTTTCCGGAATTATTCAAATTAACAGAAATGGAAGATGACATCAGCATGACGTGAGCAATGCGTCAGCATTCGGCTGACCTGCTGACTGGTCAAACTGATAGGTGGGGCCCACCTGTCAGCCTCTCTGGGTTAAACAATTGGTTAAACTAATCTAACAGACAGATTAGAGGGGTGGGCCCCAAGTGTCAGTTAATAACTAACTACTAATTAAATAACAGATTTTAACTAGCAGTTTTATTTATTTATAAAATGTTTGAAACAAGTGGGGCCCACACGTGAGTCTCACTGGCAGACCAGTCAGCAGTTGACTGGGTCAAGCCAGTCAACTAGGCCACCAGGGCCCACTGGTCGGCGACCCAGGGGCGGGGCCCTCTATGCCACGACAGCATCGGCGCCGGAGAGAGAGCTCTCGTGACCAAGGCAACGGCGGCGCCTCGCCGGAGTTGGCCGGGGCCGCGCTACACGGGGGCCTCCGGACCTGCGGCTGGACCTAAGGGCATGGCCCGGCGCCGCGCCCACGATGGTGATGACGACCGGCGTTGGGAACGACCGGAGCATCACCGTCAGCGAGCGGAGGCGGCCGCGGTGTTCCGGAGCGCGTTGGGAAAAACCTACAGGGCACCAAATCGGCCGTGGCTGGTCGCGTTCGAACGGGCATTCGACGCCGCATCCATCTATGGTGGTGGCACGGCCCGTAACAGGCTGGAACGATGACTGGGAGAGGCGAGGCAGACGCCGGTGTTCGGCCATGGTTGGAGACGAGTCTAGAGGGTACTGGGAGGCACGGGAGGAGGCGCGGACGGCTGGGAGGCCTCCTGGTAGTGCTAGGGGCACGAAGCTGTGCTCGAAAGCGAGCTCGACAAGTGGTGGCTGAGACGGCGTGGCTCGGCAACAGTGACGGGCTCGGCCATGGCGACAACGATGGCATACGGGCACGGGAAACGGCAGGGGAGCAAGGGAGGGAGAGGGAGGTGCTCACCGAGCGACTAAGAAAAGCACTCGATAGGTTAGTGTCAGCAGCGAGCGTCGTCGGAGTCGGAGGGGATCGACGGCGATCGAAAATGCAGATGATGGCGAACAGAGGCAGCGGGGCTCCGTGTCTCCACCTTGTGGCACCAGGAGAGGTGGCCGACCGCGGCGAGGCCCGTGGATAGGGCCAGCAGGCACGAGGCCGCCCGTGGCCGCGGAGATGATGGAAGGCAGTGGCGATGGCGCTCAATGTCGGTGTCAAAACCGGCGGATCTCGGGTAGGGGGTCCCGATCTATGCGTCTAAGGCCAATGGTAATAGGAGGCAAGGGACACAATGTTTTACCTAGGTTTGGGCCCTCTCGATGGAGGTAAAACCCTACTTCCTGCTTGATTGATCTTGATGATATGAGTATTACAAGAGTTGATCTACCACGAGATCGTAGAGGCTAAACCCTAGAAGCTAGCCTATGATGATTATGATTGTCCTTCTAAGGACTAAACCCTCTGGTTTATATAGACACCGGAGGGGGGTAGGGTTTACACAGAGTCGGTTACAAAGAAGGAAATCTAATACCCGGATCGCCAAGCTTGTCTTCCACGCAAAGGTGAGTCCCATCCGGACATGGGACGAAGTCTCGAGTCTTGTATCTTCACGGTCCAACAGTCCGGCCAAAGTATATAGTCCGGCTGTCCGGATACCCCCTAATCCAGGACTCCCTCAGTAGCCCATGAACCAGGCTTCAATGATGATGAGTCCAGCATGTAGATTGTCTTCGACATTGCAAGGCGGGTTCCATCTCCGAATACTCCAAAGTAAACCCCGAACACTTAAATCGTGTCCGGCTCTGCAAGACGACTTTCACATACCACCATAGAGAGAAACAATATTCCACAAATATAATCTGCTGACAACTTTAGATAAAGTGACACGACAAAATGGTCGAGTCGTTATTGAACCTTCTTCCCACAGTCAGCTACCGCACATATCGAGGCGGTTTCCTCGTCATGTCTTGGCGAAGCAGAGATCATCTCCCCTTATCACGGGATTCTCATCAATACGAGTACGGGTAACCCAACCGTGCCATCAATCGTGGCGCTTGGGAAATAAGCGATTTTCAACGGGCAAGTGGGGAGGCGCACCGTTTTTGTCGCCTCTATAATGGGATAAGGATTCCCCATTTTTACCCACGCCTTCTTCCTCATACGCTTATCCATTCTCGCACCCTCGAGCTCCAGCACTCTAGTTCACACCTTCTCCGCACAGGCAAACATGTCTGGAGCAGGAGGCAAGTGGGTGGCCTCCACCGTCAAGGAGGAGCATGTTATGAAGCTCCGGGCGGCCGGATACTTGGCCGCAGATATCGCGCACTGGCTGCCAGACGCAGGGCAGATCATTCCGACTCCGGGACCCCACGAGAGGGTCGCGTTCCTCGCCCAATTCGTCCGCGGACTGGGATTTCCACTTCATCCCTTTGTCTGCGGGCTCATGTTTTACTATGGGCTGGACTTCCATGATCTAGCCCCAAATTTCGTCCTCAACATCTCGGCATTTATCATCGTGTGCGAGGCCTTCCTCCGCATCAAGACCCACTTCGGCATGTGGCTACGAATCTTTTGCGTGAAGCCAAAGATCGTGAGCGGCCAGCAAGCGGAGTGCAGAGGCGCCATGGTGGGCAGGATGGCCAATGTTACCTGGCTTGAAGGCTCTTTCGCGGAGATCGTGAAAGGGTGGCAATCAGGGTAGTTCTATATCACCGAGCCACGCGACACCAACTGGGCGGCGGCCCCCGAATTCCGATCCGGAATCCCCATGCGGCTCACTTCCTGTGAAAAGAAGGGCCTGGCCTGGGGCGAACCTGCGAAGCTGACAGGACTTCAGAACTGCATTCAAAATATGATGGACAAGAACATCAAACTTGTCAACATGGTCCAGGTCATGCTCTTCCGCCCAATCCTTCTATGCCAAAGATGGGCATTCAATCTGTGGGAGTTCGATCCGGCCAAACACCAGACACTTCAAGAGCTTTACGGCACGATGCACAAGGACGCATGGAAGATGTTATTCAAGGCCTCCGAAATACCTCCTCCCACATCCGAGGACCGCGGACTCCACGCCACGCGACTCCCCCATCCGGTGAGTTTTCTGACCATCACCAGATGTAACTTTCTCAGCGTACTCATGGGAGGATTCTAAGTCATCATGTGTATTTAATCAGGATTACGTGGTGACAGCGGAGCAGATCGACTGTCCGGCTCCACTGCCAGAAGGTCTAGCATCTGCTCTCCTGACGGAGATGCTAGTCCCGGCGCCTTACAAGGTGCTGGAAAAGAAGGCCGAAAAGAAGGCCCCGTGGACCAGGAAGGGTCTCCGGCGTAAGGTCGTACCGGAAGCCTCGTCCGAAGACGATGAGGCACACTCCTCCCATGAAGGGGAGGAGGAAAAGGAAAGGGCTGCCCCATCCGGGAGGCCGAAGGGCCTAAGAGGGCGGCCCAAGGGACCAGGAAGGGTCCCCGGCGCAAGGCCGTCATAGACTCGTCTTCCGAGGACGACAAGGCAGATTCCTCCTGCGGAGGCAGGGGAAAACACGAGGAAATTCCGCCTCCCCGCTAGGATGCCAAAGAAGGGAAAGGCGTCCCTTCCGGATCACTCCACCACGGCCGCCTACAGCGAGGAGGAGTGGCTACCCAGGGGAAATCCCCTAGTAAGATCGTAAGTATCCGCACTCTATTGTACTGTACTGCGACTTAGCTTCATAGTTTGTTATAACGCCGGACACGTATGTGCAGTCCGGCCAGGGCTCATCCCGAGGTATCCTCTTCGGATGGGTCTTTGAGAGATTCGGCGATGAATTCGCTCCTGACGGCCACCTCCCCTCGTCCTGCCGATGGCACGGAGGTGTGGTCCCAAACGGTACCAGAGCAGGGAGAGGCGGATTTGGAGACGTCCCAAGGCGGGATTCCACACGCCGGGCACAAGGGGAGTAAGATCCTCGCAGATTGTGCTGACGAGAGCCGCAGCAAGTCGGGCTCCCATCTGGACACTGTACCGGAACCTCCAAAGGTTCCGGATTCGGGTAGGCAGCCCCTCGCTAAGGAGGGCGAGCCGGCCGTGCCGACGACTTCTGTTGTGCCAGAGGCGTCGAATAGTCTGCTGGAAGTGCTCCGTGGCGCCTCCATGGATGAAGAGCACCACACTCTTATAAGTGCGGTGATTCAGAAGGTTCGGTCCGCCAAAAGCGGATTGACCGAAGCCTACACCAGCCTCTTGACGGGCTTTGAGGTAAGTAATCAAAAGTGTGTGAAATTATCACCCGATAGACAGTAGCCCCTGATACTCTGTTTGGTGTTCGGAAAGAAAAGCCAAACGGAGGGTCAACTCTAAACCATAGGAGTCTAACAGTAGGTGTCTATGTGAATAAGCAGGCAGTGCTGCTTGCCACTGCTGCCCGCACAACCGAGGTCACCGGACTCAAACAGGACCTTGAGCAGGCCGAAGAGGAGGTCACCCTCACAAAGAGGCAGCTCGAGGAGAACAAAGGTGAGTGATACCCCGTTCACATATCATAAAGTGGAGAAAAAAATTGATGACACTAACAAAAAAGTGTCATGGTTTTGTAATAGGGGCCACGGCCGAAGTGGTGGCCCTGAAGAAAGCGCTATCTGAGGCCAAAGACAAGGCGGCCGCGGAGCACATTGAGCGTGAGAAGCAAGATGCTAGGGTGGGCGAGGTGCAGAAAGAGCTCCAGGAACTAGCCAAGAAGTTTCAGTCCTTGGAGCGTGACTTCGAGACGAAAGATTCTGAGCTTGTGAAGGCCCTTTTGAGCATGAAAGACGCCAAGGCTGAAGCCCAAAAGGCTCAGCAGGAAATCTAGGCGGCCAAGAAGATAGCGGCGGGTAAGGCATTCATTATGCAAAGCAAGCATGTGGAGGAGACATTTCTTTTACTTACCCGAATTCGGAGCTCTCGAGGGGCGTTCGCAGATCTTCCACGCAGCATATCAGATGCCACGGAGTTCTACCGTGCCGAAGAGGGGAGCTCAACGGAGAAGTTGTTCTAGTACCAGTATGCAGGAGCCGAACACCCAATGCCTCTTAGTGACCAATTAAAGCAATTGGTTGAACTCCATAGGGCGTCCGAAGTGGCCATGAAGGACTTCATAGTCGGGATGTGGCCTGGTGAGCCCCTGCCCGCCAGCTACTTCGGCCTTATAAAGCAGATGGTAAATGCCTGTCCGCGGCTTGAGGTTATCAAGTGATCCGTTTGCATTGAGGGTGCCCGCTGGGCCTTTGCCCGTGCGAAGATGCATTGGGCCAAGCTGGATGCAGAGAAGCTGGTGAAGGAGCGACCCCCGGAGGGCAAGGCACGTCGCTATCCTGAAAATATTATGATGGTGTGATGAAAGGCGCTCGTATCGTAGCTGATGAATGTACAAAGGACACAATCTTTGAGTGAATGTACTCCTGTCGATTTTGTAATATGAAAACGAATTTTTTTGCACTATATAGAGCTTTGTTGATTTAAAATATTACCTTCTGTGCGATTGTTTATAAAATTCTGAAAGTAGGCGAATCGTTGGCTTCTGCCCCCACGTAACTAGTACCGGGGTGTTCATGGAAAACCCAAACAATCTTTTATCCAATTTTTTGGTCCCTGAAGGAGGTGTTTGGTGCAGCGAACAAGGCAATCAGACTATGCGGCTTTATAACTCTCACTTAGCCATCGAATTCTACAATTTCAAATTTCGGTGAAGCCCCTAGAATTCGGAAAGCCGAATTGGGGCGCTATATACGCCTAAATCGGACAAGGCCGATTCATCTCCTAAAGCGGAAAAAATCTTTAAGGATTTTGAGACCTCTCGAACAGCGACCAGCTCTTGCCGCATCATGACAGTTAGTTTTCGGCTTTCTCTACTAAGGTGCTTGTCTAGAAGAACCGGGACACAATCGCAGTAGTTCTCCCTATGCTACCTTAGCCGATATAACGGAACGTAAGGTACCGAAACGAGGGTACCGGGCAAACCCAACTATTGACCCAAGACATGATTCGGAGATGATGCATATAATGCTATAAGTTCGGGGTGCCGCACTGTCGAAAGTGTTCGGACATATCTTGCCGTATTAAGGGGCACCGTGAGAAGCCCCTGGCAAACTGAACGTACCAAAGTGTATGGATTCAATATTATATAAACATTTATAGGAAAAATGTGCAGATAGGAATAATAAGATGATGCTATATATTATCTCCCATTGATAAATAATACGTCTAAGCGTATGTTTACAATTAATGTGTTAAGCAGAAGTAAATAGTACTGTTTAACATGTCCTATCCAAGGGCGGGCTGCATGTAGGTATATAAAACAGGTATCATGATCATGAACAGATTCCACCTGGGTGTTCCCTTTATGTGCCAAGCCTTTTGCCTCCTTGGTTTTCCCTCCTGTGATAAGTCCGATAATCCGGCTCTCTGAAGAGGCTGCCCGAAAGCAGGGTCCTGAAAGATAAAGGGGGTTATTAAAGTATGTTGTGGCTGAACCGCACTGTTGACCGCATCACTATTGCGCCTCCGCCTATGCCCATGGTATTTCGAGTGCTTAATTGTGTTCGCGCGGCACGAATGCTGCTTGAATGGGGCCGGTGCGGAGGCCGGACTGCTAGTCGCGCTCTTGGCGTGCCTGGCAATCCTGTTGCAAGGTACTCCGGACTCGCTTGACGGTGTTCGGGGTTCTTGTCGCCAGATTGGTGGTTTGCCGGGGAAGGCTATTTGTACTTCTGCCGCGAGGGATGCATTATGCTCTTCTGTACGGAGAGAGCGGCCCGTGTTTCCATTGACTGTTATGACCCTGCGAGGTCCTGGCATCTTGAGCTTGAGGTATGCATAGTGTGGTACCGCATTGAATCGAGCAAATGCGGTTCATCCAAGCAATGCATGATAACCACTATGGAAAGGGACGATATTGAAGATTAATTCCTCGCTTTGGAAGTTATCCGGAGATCCGAAGACCACTTCCAGTGTTATGGAGCCCATCTAACGGGCCTCTACTCCTGGAATTACACCTTTGAAGGTGGTTTTGGTGGGCTTTATCCTTGAAGGGTCGATGCCCATTTTGCACACTGTGTCCTGATAAAGCAGGTTCAGGCTGCTGCTGCCGTCCATAAGGACTTGCCCGAGGTGGAATCTATTGATGATTGGGTCTAAGACCAATGCGGCTGAAACGCCATGACGGATGCTGGTGGGGTGATCCCTACGATCAAAAGTGATCGGACAGGCTGACCATGGGTTGAACTTTGGGGCGACCGGCTCCATGGCATAGACGTCCCTTAGTGCTTGCTTTTGTTCCCGTTTGGGAATGTGGGTGGCATAGATCATATTGACTGTTTTCACCTGGGGAGGAAATTTCTTTTGTCCCCCTGTGTTCGGACGCCAGGGCTCCTCGTCATCGTCGCTGTGCAGCCCCTTGTCCTTGTTCTCGACATTTATTTTACCGGCCTATTTGAACACCCGGCAGTCTCTGTTAGTGTGGTTTGTTGGCTTATCCGGGGTGCCATGAATTTGGCACGAGCGATCAAGTATGCGGTCCAGACTGGATGATCCCTGATTGTTTCTTTTGAATAGCTTCTTCCGCTGGCCGGATTTTGAGCCACTGAATCCGGCTTGACTACCGTGTCTTCAGTGTTGTCGCCATTGTTCCGATGCTTGTGTCTATTGCACCGTGGCTTGCCGTTATTGTCGCGGACATCTGAAGTGCCGGAGTTTATTGGCGTGGTGCTGCTGCGAGCCAACCAGCTATCCTGGCCTGCGCAAAAGCGGGTCATAAGTGTCGTGAGGGCCGCCATGGACTTCCGTTTTTCCTGGTCGAGGTGTCAGGCGAACCACCCGTCGCGGAAATTATGCTTAAAAGCCGCCAAGGCTTCTGCGTCCGGACAGTCGACAATTTGGTTCTTTTTAGTTAGGAACCGAGTCCAGAATTTCCTGGCTGACTCTCCAGGCTATTGGGTAATGTGACTCAAGTCATCAACATCCGGTGGTCGCACGTACGTGCCCTGGAAGTTGTCGAGGAATGCGTCCTCCAAGTTTTCCCAACTGCCGATGGAGTTTGCCGATAGGCTATTTAGCCAGTGTCGGGCCGGTCCTTTGAGATTAAGGGGAAGATATTTGATGGCATGTAGATCATCACCGCTGGCCATATGAATGTGGAGAAGGAAATCTTTGATCCATACTACAGGGTCTGTTGTGCCATCGTATGATTCGATGTTTACGGGTTTAAACCCTTCTGGAAATTCGTGATCCATCACTTCATCAGTGAAGCAGAGGGGGTGTGCGGCACCTCTATGCTGGGCTATGTGGCTACGCAGTTCGAATGAGTCTGGTTGGCTATGTTCGGCCCGGCCTGACTTGTCGATAGTGTATCTGGCATGACGATCATCGTCACGTGTTGGGGCGCACCCCCGCGATCCGTAGATCGATCTTGGATGTCCTGCCTTGTTTTCCAGTATATCTTGCAGGTCCTGCCTATTGCCCCGGGCCGTAGTGTACTGACGTGGGGGTGCGGGCTGGTATTCGGGCTGATACGCCATTTTATCCCGGCCACGAGGTGGTCGGTCAGCTGTGTGTCGCTCGAGTCCATATTCCTCGGCTGCCAGGACTTCAGCCCATCTGTTTGTGAGCAGATCTTGATCAGCTTGGAGCTGCTGCTGCTTCTTTTTCAGGATCCTCGCAGTGGCCATAAGCCGGCGCTTGAAGCGCTCTTGCTCTACGGGGTCCGCAGGCACGCCGAATTCGTCATCGCCGAGGCTAATATCATCTTCGGAGGGGGGCATGTAGTTGTCCTACTCCGGGTATCCGTTCGTCGCCTGTTCATCTGGGCTGACCTGCCCGTCTTCCTGTTCGGCCTGCTCGAAGGCAAGTTGATCCGGGTTGTATTCATCTTCGGCACCATCCAGATTGTTTTCGTCTCCTGTGCCGGTATTGCCGTGGCGGGGCTTGGAGCGGCGCCGATGACGCCCATGCTTTGATTTCTTCCTTGAGGGGTTATGCTCCATTGCCTCATCGCCATTGGTTTCTTTGGGAGTGTCCACAATATATATATCATATGACAAGGTGGCTGTCCAGCGCCCCGTGGGCGGTGGTTCCTGTTCTTCTCCTACATCGTCGTCCACACCGTCAATGTCTTCAGAGTTGAAGTCAAGCACGTCAGTCAAATCATTGATCGTGGCAATGAAGTGGGTGGTGGGTGGGTAACGAATTCCTTTGTCGCCTGCTTCCCACTCGAGCCGGACATAGTTTGGCCAAGAGTCTCCTGTCAAAGAGAGAGACTTTAACGAGTTTAGCATGTCGTCAAAGGGCGAGTGCTGGAAGATATCTGCCGCGGTGAACTCCATTACCGGAGCCCAACCAGATTCGGCGGGCTCGGGGGCACACGGTCTGGAACCTACAGCCGGACATAAGTCCGGGGGTCCGGTGTCACAAGCTTCCTTGGGGATGGAGTCTGTGCTCGGGTCTACCATCAATGAGTGTGCGGCCTCCGGGGAGGGGTCCATCCACCTGTCCTCGGACGACGCAATCTGCCCCGGATTTAGGTCCGGAGCTCCAGCAGGTGCGATATCCAGAGTATTGCCCGACAGCAGGTCTAGGCCGTACTCGTCGTGACTGTTCGGCGCTCCTGGCGTAGGCCCGAACCCGTCGAAGATCAAGTCTCCACGGATATCGGCCATGTAGTTCAAGTTTCCGAACCTAATCTGATGGCCAGGGGCGTAGCTTTCGATCTGCTCAAGATGGCCAAGCGAATTGGCCCGCAGTGCGAAGCCACCGAACATGAAGATCTGTCTGGGGAGAAAAGTCTCACCCTAGACCGCGTTGTTGTTGATGATTGAAGGGGCCATTAGGCCTTGCAGCAACGACACTGAGGAGCTCTCAATGAAAGCACCAATGTTGGTGTCAAAACCGGTGGATCTCGGCTTGGGGGTCCGATCTATGCGTCTAAGGCCAATGGTAACAGGAGGCAAGGGACACGATGTTTTCCCCAGGTTAGGGCCCTCTCGATGGAGGTAAAACCCTACTTCCTACTTGATTGATCTTGATAATATGAGTATTACAAGAGTTGATCTACCACGAGATCGTAGAGGCTAAACCCTAGAAGCTAGCCTATGATGATTATGATTGTCCTTCTAAGGACTAAACCCTCCGGTTTATATAGACACCGGAGGGGGCTAGGTTTTACGCAGAGTCGGTTACAAAGAAGGAAATCTAATATCCGGATCACCAAGCTTGTCTTCCACGAAAAGGAGAGTCCCATCCGGACACGGGACGAAGTCTTGAGTCTTGTATCTTCACGGTCCAACAGTTCGGCCAAAGCATATAGTCCGGCTGTCCGGATACCCCCTAATCTAGGACACCCTCACTCAGTTAGGGGGGAGAGAAAGTGAGCGGGGGATCTGGTGGGGAGAGGGAGAGGAGGAGAGGACGAGCGTGGGGGGGGGAGTGGGATAAGGGCCCGAGGCTCCAGGGGGGCGTGGAGGCCTTATCCTCTCGTCGGGCGATGCCGACGAGGTGGTTCGGCAGCGACCGCACCCGCGGTCACTCAAACAAGAAGGCGACCAGGGGAGCGTGGGATGCTGGGCTGGTTCGGTGGGTTAGGTGGGCCGGCCCAGGTTGGTTCGGTCTAGGGAGGGGGTTGCTCTCTCTCTCTCCCTTTTCTTTCTTTTTTTTGTTTTTTTCTTTGACAGCAGCTTTTGCCTTTTCTTTTAGCCACTAATGACTTTACAAAATTATGCCACTGGCTAAAACAATTCCAAAGAATTATTGTGCAATGCCACAAAAAGAATGGTGAGGCTTTTGAAAAAGGTAGCAACTTTTATAAATTAAAAAGCCATTTAGTCTATTCCTTTAGCCACTGCTTTAATTGGTTTAGGCCATTTAAACACCTTGCAAAAATGTTGGTCCACCACCAATATTAACAAATGATTATTTGCCACAAGATGAACATTTTTGATTTCATGTCCAACAAATATGATTTTATTGACTTTAGATTGGATTTGAATTTGAATGGTGATTTGGATCAAGTGAAGATTAGCAACAGTAATGTGATGACATGGCACCATTAACAGGGGATTACTCTAGCATGACACTGGGGGTGTCAAAAATCTCGTGCACTACAAGAAATCTCGTCCCGAGATTTAAGTGGAGAAGTAAAGAGTAACTTCGAGAGGTCTGACCCTTATAGGGTTAATTATCTGGTGAACAATTCAGGGAAAGAGGCGGAAGTATCTCTCGAGTTGAAACTTAAGAAAACATCAAGACCAAAGTATGAAGGTACCATGAGAATTTTTAACGGGCAGGCAATCAGTCGATGCCTAATCAAAAGATGAAAGGGGTTCAAAGCAACAACAACAAAAATTATTGCGTCTGATACTAGAAAAGATCACTAGGAAGGTGGCTTGTGATTTACATACGAAGCCATGCACGCGGGACAACTTTGGAAAACAAGGATGTACTGGAGTCAGGTTTCGATCCTGTGGAATTGTGGGTTATGGGCCCACCATGTGACTTAAAAGTAGAAAGGGGGCCATTAGCAAGGCATGACAGATGATAGACTGTCAGTAATGTTATTAACAACGTTGGTACCAAGGGCGAGGGACGGAGAGAACTATTTTCTTGCTCGTTAAAATGAGGCAGACCAACAGGGAAAGTTCTCGTCCATCGGTGATTACCAGAATGTCACCAACAATAGTAACATGGTCTCACAGACAGAGTTGTAAACCAAGATGTTTCCATAAGCAGGGAATTATTTCTGCTTATCACATATATAGTTCACAAGAAAGGTTAAGAAAACCAATGGAAAGGGAAAATATGTTTATACACAAGATTTAGGAGTATATCCTTCCCAAGGGGAAGCGGAGCAGGATATACATGATATGACAACAAGTTCAAAAGCATTTAGATAAAGGGGGCGAGGGAAGAATCATGATATTACCCTTACAACGGTGTTTGGATAATAGATCAAGAAACATTCGACAATGTGCTTCCAATGTTCTTGTTGATAGTCAGAATACCTCACTCATGCTTTGAGGTAGCATTAACATGGTGTTCCAAGTAGGGGTTGGAGTTGAAGATCACAAGAAATACTAAAGGAACAATTGCAGGAATAGCAAGGAGTCCAAGGTATAACCAAGACATGATAAAACATGTGTTGGAAAGAAGATAAGGGGGTTGTCGATGATAACTCAAATCATCAAAGGTCAAGGATGGTATTTCTCCTCAAGAATTTGATTAATATCTTAGAACAAGGCAGTATATTGATGGTGATCACGACAAATTTTGTCAAGAGGCTCTATGAAGATGCCATCAAGAAGCAACGACATCAAGCAAAAGGAATGATGAAGCAAAGGCTATTGGAACCATGGATATGACACAAGCTCGGATTCAAGCTTGTTGTTCAAGGTGGAATGATAAGATGAGGAAGAGTGATGTAAGCTTAGCTCATCATTGATAAATTGTGCTTCGGGAAGGACCAGGTAGCATAGTTAAAATTTAGGATGATAATGATGTAGCCAATCGGGCTAGGAATGATGTGACGAAGTATCACTTCAATTAAGAATTTACAAGAGGTAGTGCAATGACACAATATCCTCAAGATAACATGAGGCAATACTTGAAGGTAGATCAAATTAGAGGTTGGACAAGTGAAATGACTTGCAGTAGACCAGTATTTTAACTTGTCCGAGAAATGGAATTAAGGAGAAACTATGGTCGGAACCATGGTTATGAATGATCAAACCACCGATACAAGATGGACTTATAACAAGGGGTAATTATTTTTACGAGCAGCTTCCATGATAAGTTCTATATCGGTTCCATGGGCATGAACACAAAGGTTCAAGGTCGACTCCCACTTCTTCAATGCGTAACCTTTCATTCACTCCTCGTTTTCGAAGAATTTGTAGTGCGAAATATTTACCTGGTGAAGCACCAGAAGAGTATGACTCACATATCTTTCAGGTTCACACGGATTAGTGAAGGCATAGGTTCAACCCGTAGGGGTATCTTAGGAACATATACCACTAACTTCAGGATTAAAATATACCAACTCGAAAGCAGAGCATGGTTGACAAAATTAGATGATAGAATTTACCAAAGGCATTATGTGTCAGGGCAAAAGTCACAAGTTTAATGAATATGAAGGACATTGTCGGATAATAATCCAACCAAGGATATGGAGGTCCATAAAAGATCTGATGTGAGTATCGATACTCACCCAGAAGAAGAAAGAATGCAAAGGCATCGGGTTATAGATATAACTGGATAATTTCAAAGCTTGAATACAAAGGAATTGCGATTTTCAAATAAGAAGATCTGAAGCAGATGCTCTGATCAAAAGATAATTGAGTTCAATCGATACAGATCGACAATCAAACAAGGTTTGATTTGACAAGAATAAGCTCATGCTTGGAGTGACGTCTGAGCCGGAAGGATGAATGCTAGTATCTGATTGAGGATTACGAGCATCTGTGACATATTGGATCAACGGACTCGAAACGATAGTGACAGAGGATGTCAACAAAGATTACTAGAATTATGGAATTAACCATAGTGCAAGCAAACAAGAATTTCAACAACAATAGGCTGCTGAGGATTATTGGAAGATTGAGTAGTATTGGAAAGACTTTTGTGAAACATATGAACAACTGGGGAAAACAAATCCTTGATATGTGTGAGGATTAATTGGTCGGTGTATTCAGGCGACAAGGAACTGCAAGGCAGTAGGCACAAAAGGATTCTCGAAACAACGACCAGTATTTCGGGGTATCTTGTAATAACAAGAGCAATTGGGGATGAAGGTATGAGCGACAAGGATATGCAGTTATCCATAGGGATTCAACGGTGTTAAGGGACTGCAAAAGAAATGAACACAAGTTCTTGGGAGTAGATCGGAGAATATCTTCGAAGTCTTCTGGTGAAGCAGGCAACCATGTGGAATGAAGAGGCTCTCCGAGGAAAGTCGCTACGAGAACCTAATGTAGTTAGTAAATTCATTTAACCCGAAAAGAAGAGAGAACAGAGTCCTAGAGTATAGACAAGGAATAAAAGATCCTAATACCACCCAATTGGCGACGTGGGCCTGTAAGCCACACAGCCAACTTAGTAAAACAGTTTTCGGTTTCTAGACTCAATTTCGGCCAAGGAGTTGGAAAGGGGGATCCTACAGGCAGTCCGCTCTGATACCAACTTGTGACGCCCTCGATTCAATCGTACACTAATCATACAAACAAATGTGTACGATCAAGATCAAGGACTCACGGGAATATATCACAACACAACTCTAGACACAAATTAAAATAATACAAGCTTTATATTAAAAGCCAGGGGCCTCGAGGGCTCGAATACACAAGAGTCAACGGAAGCAACAATATCTGAGTACAGACATAAGTTAAATAAGTTTGCCTTAAGAAGGCTAGCACAAAAGCAACATCGATCAAAAAGGCAAGGCCTCCTTCTTGGGAGCCTCCTAACTACTCCTGATCGTCAGCGGTCTCCATGTAGCAGTAGGCACTGGCGGTGGCATCGGGCTCCTGGGCTCCGACATCTCGTTGCATCAACCAGAAATAAAAAGAAAGGGGGAAAAGGGGGAGCAAAGCAACCGTGCGTACTCATCCAAAATACTCGCAAGCAAGGATCTACACTACATATGCAACATTATCAAAGGAAGGTTGTATATGTGGACTGGGCTGCAGAAATACCAGAATAGAGAGAAGGCCTAGTCCTATAGAAGACTAGCATCTTCTGAAAACCACCATCTTGCAGCATACAGGAGGGAGTACAGTAACATAAAGTAAAATAATAGTAGTGTTATCAACCTTGGCTAGAGATCCTTTCTCGGCTCCCTGCGAGAAAGAAATCTCAGAGCCATACTATCCATTTCTCATCACAATCCAACTCTCATCACCAGTTCTAGTTGTATCGATCAGGATACAACTCCAAGTGTCCGTTATTGTAGGACAGGCTTCGATAAATGTTTTCTTCCCTACAGGGGTGCACCAACTTACCCACCATGCTCGATTAACTCCGGTCGGACACACTTTCCTAGGTCATGCCTGGCCTCGGCCAAACAATACGCCGCAACCCGACCTAGGCTTAATAGAGAGGTCAGCACGCCGGACTAAACCTATGCCCCCAGGGGGCATGGACGATCGCCCCGGAAACTCCTGCACGTTGCATACGCGGCCGGTGAGCAGACCTAGCTACATCCCTCAAAAAGGCAGGTGCTTACCAGTCCAACCCGGCGCGCGCCGCTCAGTCGTTGATGTCTATTAAGCTTCGGCTGATGCATACGACGCAGAACGCCCATACTATGCCCACGTGATGGTTAGTGCTATTAGGCCAGAGGCCCCTCGGATCAAATATCCAAATCATAGTGGATTAGGAATGCGCTGTAACAAGCAGAGACTCACGAAAGATGTGACCCCATTGCCCCATCTTGAGGACTTGCGGCAAGGGCTAGGAATGCTCGGACACACCTCGTAATTATCTTGCGGGCACCTTCCAGGTCAACCCGACTCCACATCACTCGCAATTATGCTCGCACGGGTACCCCTCAGGGTCGACCAGTCTTTAGTAACATGGTTCAGTGTAAAGTCATAGTAACCATAGAAACCGTGTGTCCAAACATCAAAGGGAAAACCCGAGGAATCACCCCTGGTGAATTCCACTCGATGTAATCATCAAGGTGAACGTAAGAGGGACCACCCTCGAGGTTCATACTTGAGGGGTTGCACGACAGAGTCGTATCGGAAGTGGTTAAAGAGGAAATCACACTCGATGACCACGACCAAATAGCTACACTACAGGGTTAACATCAGAAGTGCTGATGAGGCCTCACCCTCGGCACTCGATAGTAACCGGGTAGCGTAGAGCAACTAAGGGGAAGTGATGTGCACTGCGGGGCCTGGTCTTCGATCCCGTTGATCGGGTCTTCGATGATGAAGCAGGGGCAAGAAGGACAAGGTGGGGGTCATTGATGGATCACTAACCAACCTATACTAAGCAGTTTAGGATAAGCAGGTAAGGTAACAATAAGCAGGTTACAAAAGCAGGCTATGCATCAGAATAGGAGCAATCAATTATAGTAACAAAATCTAATGCAAGCATGAGAGAATGGAAAGGGAGATATCGGGATGATCAAAGGGGGGGGGCTTGCCTGGTTGCTCTGGCAAGGAGGGGTCATCGTCGACGTAGTCGATCACATGGGCAACATCAGTCTCAGGGTCTACCGGAGAGAAGAGGGGGAAGAAACAGCAAATATAAAGCAAACATAGCATCATAAAGCATAACATGGTAATGCGCTATGTTAGTGGTGATCTAACGCGGTACTACACGTTGCAGACGGAGATGGAAAACATCCAGAGGGGTTTTCCGGGTGTTAAGCATTTTTTGGACAGATGAAAGAGAGGGGAAAGTTCCATGTTCAGCATGTTAGGGGCATGTGATAGATGAACGGACCGCGCATTCGGATTTGTTGGATTTTTCTGAGCAACTTTCATGTAGAAAACATTTTCATCCGAGTTACGATTTAATTTCTATGAACTTTTAAAGATTAAAGTATTTTCTGGAATTATTCAAATTAACAGAAATGGAAGATGACGTCAGCATGACGTTAGCAATGCATCAGCATTCGGCTGATCTCTTGATTGGTCAAACTAATAGGTGGGGCCCACCTGTCAGCCAGTTTGGGCTAAACACTGGGTTAAACTAATATAACAGACTGATTAGAGGGGTGGGCCCCAAGTGTCAGTGACTAACTAACTACTAATTAAATAGCAGATTTAACTAGCAGTTTTATTTATTTATAAAGTGTTTTAAACAAGTGGGGCCCCCACGTCAGTCTCACTGGGAAGCCCAGTCAGCAGTTGACTGGGTCAAGCCAGTCAACTCGGCCACCAGGGCCCACTGGTCAGCGAACCAGGGGCGGGGCCCGCCATGCCACGTCGGTGTCGGTGCAGGAGAGAGAGCTCCAGTGACCAAGGCAACGGCGGTGCCTCACTGGAGATGGTCGGTGCCGCGCTACAGTGGGCCTCCAGACCTACGGCTTGGACCTAAGGGCGCAACCCGGTGCCGCGCGCACGATGGTGACGACGACCGGCGTCGGGTTGACCGGAGCATCGCCGGCGGCGAGCGAAGGCGGCCGCGGCTGGTCGCATTCCAAAGGGCATTCGACGCCACATCCATCTACGGTGGTGGCACGGCCCATAATAGGCTGGAACGACGACGGAGAGAGGCGGGGCAGAGGCCGGCGTTCGGCTGCGGTTGGAGACAAGGCTATAGGGTACGGGGAGGCACGAGAGGAGGCGCGGACGGCTGGGAGGCCTCCTGGTAGTGCTAGGGGCACGAAGCCGTTCTTGAAAGCGAGCTCGACCGGTGGTGGTTGAGATGGCATGGCTCGGTAGTGGCGACGAGCTCGGCCACGACGGCAACGATGGCATACGGGCACGGGAAACGACAGGGGAGCAAGAGGAGGAGAGGAAGGTGCTCACCGAGCGGCTAAGAAAAGCCCTCGACAGGTTAGTAGCAGCAGCGAGCATCGTCGAAGTCGGAGGGGATCGATGGCGACCGAAGATGCAGGCAATGGGGAACGGAGGCAGCAGGGCTCCGTGTCTCCACCTTGTGGCACCAGAAGTGGTGGCCGACCGTGCCGAGGCCCGTGGACAGGGCCAGCGGGCACGAGGCCGCCGGTGGCCTCGGAGATGACGGAAGGCAGCGACGATGGTGCTCAGTGAGGGGGAGAGAAAGTGAG
>NC_057801.1:275761412-275779918 GCF_018294505.1 Triticum aestivum
GGGGGATCTAGTGGGGGGAGCAAGAGGCCGAGAGGACGAGCGTGGGGGGGAGTGGGAGAATGGCCCGAGACGCCGTGGGGTGGGTGTGCGTGGAGGCCTTATCCTCTCGCCGGGCGACGCCGACGAGGCGGTTCGGCGGGTGCGGTCGCTCGAACAGGAAGGCGACCGGGGGAGCGTGGGATGCTGGGCTGGTTCGGTGGTTTAGTTGGGCCGGCCCAGGTGGGTTCGGTCCAGGGAGGGGGTTGCTCTCTCTCTCTCTCCCTTTTCTTTCTTTCTTTTTTCTTTTCCAGCAGCTTTTGCCTTTTCTTTTAGCCACTAATGACTTTGCAAAATTATGCCACTGGCTAAAACAATTCCAAAGAATTATTGTGCAATGCCACAAAAAGAATGGTGAGTCTTTTGAAAAAGGTAGAAATTTTTATAAATTAAAAAGCCATTTAATATATTGCTTTAGCCACTACTTTAATTGGTTTAGGCCATTTAAACACCTTGCAAAAATGTTGGTCCACCACCAATATTAACAAATGATTATTTGCCACAAGATGAACATTTTTTATTTCATGTCTGACAAATATGATTTTATTGACTTTAGATTAGATTTGAATTTGAATCCAATTTGGATCAAGTGAAGATTAGCAATAGTAATGTGATGACATGGCACCATTAACAGGGGAGTACTGTAGCAGACACTGGGGGTGTTACAAGTGCTTAGCTTTGGGTTCAATCTTGTCGTGTCCTTTCCCAGTGACGGCAGGGGCAGCAGGGCACGTATTGTATTGTTGGCATCGAGGGTAAAAAGATGGGGTTTGTATCATATTGCATGTGTTTATCCCTCTACATCATGTCATATTTCTTAATGCGTTACTCTGTTCTTTATGAACTTAATACTCTAGATGCATGCTGGATATCGGTCGATGTGTGGAGTAATAGTAGTAGATGCAGGAAGAAGACGGTCTACTTGTCACGGACGTGATGCCTAAGTACATGATCATGCCTAGATAATCTCATAATTATTCGATTTTCTATCAATTGTTCGACAGTAATTTGTTCACCCACCGTAATACTTATGCTATCTTGAGAGAAGCCACTAGTGAAACCTATGGCCCCCAGGTCTATCTTTTATCATATAAGCTTTCAAACTACTTTTATTTGCATCTTTACTTTTCCAATCTATATTATAAAATACCAAAAATATATTTATCTTATCATATTATCTCTATCAGATCTCACTTTCGCAAGTGGCCTTGAAGGGATTGACAACCCCTTTATTGCGTTGGTTGTGAGTTCTTGTTTTGTTTGTGTAGGTGCGTGGGACTTCTGAGGAGCCTCCTACTAGATTGATACCTTGGTTCTCAAAAACTGAGGGAAATACTTACGCTACTATTGCTGCATCACCCTTTCCTCTTCAAGGAAAACCAACGCAAGCTCAAGACGTAGCAACAAGAAATACAATCTATTAAAGAACAATTATCATAATTAAATTCCTTGAAATCCATAATAGTGGGTTCAATTCTATTTAAAGTGTTGATGTCTCCAATCCCACTTTTACCAAAATTAGCTGTGATGCGGTAGGCACGTGGCCGGGCATGCAAGGCGCCCATTTGGTGTCGCGGAACCCTATACACTTTTTTCTGGGCCATATGTGGAAACCTCAGCCGGACTCCCCGCGGATGGAACCTCAAGGCGATAAACCTAGACTAGAGACTTGTGTGATTAGTCAGGTCGTGGTCTACACCCACATCGGCTTTCGCTTGATGTCTGCCGAGAACATTCGTGTGTAGACGCTAAGTGGTGGAAACATGTGTGAAGAAGTACACCCCTGCAGGGTTATAAATGATCTATTCGAATAAGCGCGTCCGCGGTAAATAACCTCTGGGTTGCCTATACGGTTCATAGACAAGTGAAAGTGGATACTCTAAAATGCGCAAGATAAGTGTGAGTGTTATGGATGATGTTCTCATAGGGAGACGGGAGCGGATCCATAGTGGTGTATTGATATGGTGAATATCTGGACTCTTGTGCGCCACCTGAAAAGAGTTACTTGCAGTCGTAGTTCAGGTTAGCCACTGAGTCAAAGGTGGCTTGCTGCAGTTAAACCCCACCATCCCTTTGTTGATACTGATGCATATGTAGTTAGTTCTGATGTAAGTCTTGCTGGGTACATTTGTACTCACGTTTGCTTAATCTATGTTTTTGCAGAGAGACTTCAGTTTCACTAGTAGTTCCGCGTGGACTTCGACGTTAGCTTGTTACCTCAGCTACGATCTTGTGCCCTCGGCAGAATCTGGTACATAGTCAGGCTTCTCAGCCCTTTTCATTTGCAATTCTCTATACTCAGACATGTTAAGCTTTCGCTTGTGCTTTTGACTTGTATGCTCTGAATGTTGGGTCATGAGACCCATGTTTGTAATATATCGCTCCCCGGAGCCTATTGAATAAATACTTTGAGTCATAGAGTTATGTTGTGATGTCATGTTGTATTTGCACATATCGAGCATATTGTGTGTATGATTTGAAATGCTTGGTATGTGTGGGAACTGACAACCTAGTTGTTCATCCTTGGTAGCCTCTCTTACTGGGAAATGTCTCCTAGTGCTTCCACTGAGCCATGATAGCTTGCTACTGCTCCAGAACACTTAGGCTGGCCGGCATGTGTCCTTCTTCGTTCCTGTGTCTTTCCCTTCTGGGAAATGTCACACATTGTTCCTTTAAGTCCATGTAGCTTCCTACGACTTGGATTTATACGTTGTTGATTGACACGTTCGTTGTTGGGTCATCTTTGTCTGTCCCTATAAGTTAGCGCCACTTTGGGTCCACGACTGGTTATGTCATCCCGGGTTCTTTGTCATATGGATGCTTGCGGCACTATCATATACGTGAGCCAAAAGGCGCAAACGGTCCCATGCCAGGTAAGGTAGCACCCATGAGAATACCGTGCATGAGGCTGCAAAGTGATATGATGTGTTACATGCTAGATCGATGTGACTTAGGATCTTTTGGGTCATGACAGCTTTGGTATCAGATCCTGACTGCCTATAGGATTACCAAGCCAAACTGTTCGAAATTGAGTCTAGAAATTCTTTAGTTATATAAGGGAATTGATTGTGTATGGGAACATAAGGCTCTTTTTACTCCTTATGCCTCATGCCCTTTGATCCGAGTGATCTTATCTTTCCTATGGGGTTAAAGAACTAGGTTATCTATTCTTTCTGTCAGGATCACATGTTACTAATCCATAGACTTATAAGATTGTTAGACTCAAGCCGTAGTTTAGTTCCTGCTACTCTCGTGTGTTCGTAGCCGGTCTCAGAACCTTGATATTGTGATGTTGAGTGGCTATGCCACCATTTTGCAGGATGTCTCAAATCTTCTTGAGCATTTTCAACTGTTATGTTGTCCGAGTCATCCCAGGTTTCTAAACAATTTGGTGCACTTGCAATATCCCTTCCCTCTGGTTTTGATGTTCTTTTAGGCCAGGTTAATCACACTAATTGCTGAGTTGAGGTACTATTTCCTCGACATATATGTTGGAGTTATTATTATGACCCTAGGTGTCTTAGGGGATCATTTAGTAATCTAGCCATGTCTTGCCTCTAGTGTGATGATTCTGGCCATTGTTCTCGAAAGCATCCCGTGATGCCACTTAGTATGTAGGTATTCTACTTCCGGGTTTTTCAACCCAAGATTCACCCTACTTACCTCATGTTGATAGTGTTTGCTAGTTCCCTTAGGTTATTAGTAACCTTTGTGATAGTCCTTGAGGTCCGTGGTATTTCTGTCTTCCAAATACGAGAGTGCTCTTGACGAGTTCTTGATTCCATGTTGTGACTCTGCCAGTTCTACCTTTTCCGCATGGGTTATCCCGAGGAAATATGTTGAACTCGTTCGACATGCTAATCCATGCATCCACAACTTTGAAAATCGCATGTTCCTTTGAGTTGTCCCTCATTAGTTGTTTTCGGGCCCTCATCTATCAATTGATAGTAAGGAGTAGTTGTGCAATCGTGTTCATTGATGCCTATTACCCTTGTGGTCCGTCAAGCCATTCTATTCCGAAATATCTAGGAGAAACAAACTCCAGTACCTTATCCATTTCTAGGATGTGGTCAAAGCAGTTGTATGCCGCAGATCAAAATGCTACTCCAGGTTTTGTTCTGTTCTACCTTGGAGTATTACCAACTTTATATCAAGAATATCATGGGAATTGCACACCATCCTATGAACCCTTGATACAGTGATACTTCCCTCCTCATTATTCATTTCTCGGTTCCCGTGTTGTTGCAACCAGAATGCCGACAAGTGAACTATGATGTGTGAAGTCCATACTCCTAGCAACCCTGTTGCTTGGTAGTTAAATGGTCAATAACCTCATTCTTAGCGTGTTGATTATTGAATCATCACCCTAAGGTAGACCGTGCTATCTAGTCCTTATTTCTGGTGCACTCTTCGGTCAATGAGCTAGGATCGTGTCGATCCCTTTCTTATTTGATCATATCTTCTTGCCCTGAAAAGCAATATTGTTCTCGAGCTTAGTAACATATCGGTGGTTTGTGATTTTCCGAGTATCTTCCCAAAAGTATCACCCGGTTGCCCCTGACTGTTTTGTTTAGCTCACAATCAAGTTGGTTTTCTTGTAAACCACCCTTTCTCCAAGAATCTATGTTGGATACCCTCAGCTAGTTGGTTAAGCTAAAGAACAACTTCGAGAGTTGGAAGATGAAAGCTTGTCCAACTTAGCTCATTTCAAGGGATATCTTGTATGTGTGTTGAAGAAGGATGGTATTTCCATCTATTGATCCTTGTGATCAGTTGATGCACCTATCATCTTATCCAATCTTTGATTTGAGTATGGGCTATGGTCAAATCAAATCAGAACCAACGATGTTCTTAATGTTGTCTTACTCGTGGTAGATCCCTCAAGCATACGCCGTTATATATTTTGTTCTCACAAATGCTATCACCATGTTCACATAATTGTGGAATTCCATTTATATGGAAACCTGGATGAACTGTTGTTGAGCCCATCGACAACATCATTATCTTCTCCATAATCTTGTTGAACATTAAGCTAGTATTGGAAACTTCTATAAGCATTATCTTCATGTCCTGTGCATGAAGCATATGTTCGGATGAAAGAAGTGACCTCCTCTAATTCATGTGCATTTGATTCAAGTTGCCTCCGTGAATTCGAGAAAGTCAATGTTGCTTCCTTGGAATCAGCCCAAGTTAGTCACACATGTGCGAAGTGCTCTATGGTTCGATAGGTTGGCTGCCTCCATTCTATATGTGTTCCCTAGGGCACCAAGCCACTGATTGACTTGTTCAAGGAGAAGAAGTTCCTTGTTAAGAGCATGCCTTATGCAAGGACTTTGATATCCTCGATGATGGTTCCCTACCTGAACTCGGTAGTGTTTTTTATAAGACTACTACGTGGCCATGCTTGTCTGGGAAAACGTGTTCACATGTTTGTAGCAGAACCAGCTCATGTTTCGTAGCTTACCACCGTAGTCCATTTCCCGAGAATCTTGCAACGTCATCTTGTTGATTTGTGTTGCGTCCTTTAATTTTTCTTTATAAACTTGATGAGTCTGGAAATCCTGACACCAGCCAGATCTGAATCTCAGGCAGTTATGATGGTTGGAACGTTTCCCAAGAACTATAAGTATCGGTCTCTCTACAACCCGGTAAATTGGATGTCGTGGCCAACACACCCAGCTGGAAGACCTGTAATTGTAGTATCTCGATTAAAGAAAGTTGGCAACCTCCCCATAAGGATTCCATAGATTTACCTAGTAATTTATCCTTACTGATTCTTGTGCTCCCGAAGTCCGACCTTTTACTTGATGTTCTAGATACCAAACCTTATCTATAAATGGGTTACACTAGCACATCAAGGAGAACATTAGAAGCGGAGTGCTAAATGTCTCTCGGTCGATCATCCAGATTTTGTTCCATTGGCCCCGCTAAGGTGAAATCTGAGAAAGTGTTATCTTCCTTTGCATCTGCATCCTCCATCGGTATTCATCATGGTAGTATGTTGTGTTGCTAGGATCATTGAAACGGATATTCGTAAAACCTTGATGAATATGGAAATGCTCAAGCTCTATGTTTTGTCATCGGCATTAATTGGGATTGCTCCCAGTTTTCTTCGGTTATTCTATAGCCATTCCAATAGTGGAATCACTCTCTACTATTGGGTTCCTCCCCAATTACTAAGGGTATGTTTGGTTCAAGAATGAAGTGGAATGGAATGTCATGGTTCCATACCACCGGAATGGGACGGTTCGATTTCTGTGTTTGGCTAGGGATAAAACGTGGGATGTAATGGTTATGTTTCACCATTTGGTTTGGAGAACCGGAATGGAATCATTTTCACCTATGCAAATGTACAATATGAACAATTACAACATTTTTATGTTTAACATAAAATTGTACAAAATACATTTCAATTGCAAAAGTATTTATCATTCACATGTAATCTTATTTCTATATAAAATTTATCATCACTATAATTTTCCTAAGAATTAACAACAAATGTTAATTAAGTCTCCAAGATTACACAGGTACTAATGACAGCAAAATTTGCTAGCAATCTCAACACAGAGCATATAGATGCATCATCAATCAAGCAATGACAAGCTAGAAAAAATCAATCGCTTCACTTGTGCTGGCTTTTGTGCTTGCCGCGGCTGATGCTTGCCAACATGTTGCCGCTTCCTCTGCTATTTACGCTGATTGCTACCCGAGCCGCTCCCTGCTCCCTACTCCCCATCTGTGGCCATCACCGGCAAGCTGTCTGCTGCCCCTTCCGCTGCTATGGAAGCAAAGAAGGAAGACGAGTTGGACGGCCACACAATCTAAAGCTGTATGTCCGTCAGAAAAAATGGGGTGCCTCAGTGCGACCGGCTTGGACGCGGCCGGGGCGGCTGCGAGCGTGAGGCGAGCAGCGCCAGCCCAAGGATGGGGCAGGAGTGGCCAGCGGCACAGATGAAAGGAGGAGGCCCGGCGGCGTAGATTGAGGGAGGAAGAGAGACGAGGGAGAGGGGCCGCAGGAGGGAGGGAGAGGGGCCGCAGGAGGGAGGGAGAGGAGTGCGCGGCCGGTTCCGTGTGATTCCTCCGATTTAGAAGTATCGTTGCGTTCCAGATCTGGGCTGAATATTCGTTCAGTGGGAACGACTGGGTTCCATTCAATTCATCAACCGAACGCGAGAACGAGGCCCGGGAACGGGTCTGACCCATGCCATTCTAGTTGATGACTGAAACCAAACACACCCTAAAATTATTTCCAGCATTTGCATTTTGTTCCCAGCTTGCACCGCCATTGTGCCATCCGACCATGGGTTCCATCCATTCCTGATGATAATCAAAAATCAGTCCTTGCGTTGTCTTCAACAAGGTAATCCACATCATCCATCGTATGGAACGTAACTCTTTGTTTAACATACCAATGAAGAAAACTACGATCAACTAATGATCCACGTGTCCTGGTCGCACTTTCTGTCATTCACGTGCGGTACACTATCATCCGTTAAGTGAACAACCACACACGCATCAAATTATCGGAAGGGTGGGCTGCACCAACCATAAATATTAAAATTTCTGAGAAATTCAATTTCAATTATTTTGTATGTATAGTTTTCCCTCTCCCACTAATTATGGGTTGTTTTGTTTGGCCTAAATCAGTGTGCCACCGTATCTCGTACTACCTCGGCCCAAGTTTTTCCTCCACATAATATTTTTTATCAAAGTCTGACCACATGTTTAACTAGCAACCAACTAATACATGCCAACAAAACATAAATATTGTTGGCTTCATGTTATTTTTATGTAGTTATATGAGTAATTTTTTATCAAAGTGTAGCGACATAATTAAATAGTCACAAAAATTTAGAACCAACTCATTAATAAAATTATTTGTGCAACTCAATGATTGATAGATCATAGCCAACATTTAGTTAATATTCTGGACAAATAAAATTACAAGGGAGCTGAGGACAAAGTTGTGAGAAGGCTCAGAAATCAATACAAAACTTTTACTCTGAGTACCAACATCGATGGTTCTCCGATGAAACATTTGGTTTGTAGTGAAAGAAAAATTTGCACCAAGGGGAAAGACGATTCTGTCTCCAACGCAACCAAGGTGCATTGATGAATGACATCTTTGTCTTTGTGGGTAACAAGCAAAGAGCACTGATGGAAGACAACTTGTCGGGGATATACCCCACGGTGTAACCCGGCCGGTGGTATAACCTGGGCGGACTTGGCGACTCACTAATGACCCGCCCTGACTGGACGACACACTAAGTGACCCGCCCGATCCTGGCAACTTATGGGTGACCTGGCAAGCGGATCAAAGGAGCGACAAGACCCGGGGGCCCAGGAGGCTCAAGGCCTAGAAGGCCGGCTTACGTTATGATAGGCTGGCTTAAGAGGAAAGGCATGAGGAATATCTCCCTTACAAGGAATCAAGACCCGGACTTGTATCCGGCTTGTAGTACAAGATAGGCTAGTCCTAATCCTATTTGGACTCCACATGTAACCCGCCCCTCTAACTTATATAAGGAGGGGCAGGGCTCCCCCAAGGGGGACAGGTAACAAGAACAATCTCTAGGGCTAGACACAAAGAGCCGGCTTACCGGCGACTCTCTCATGATCATAATGAGACATAGCCACAAACAGCATGTAGGGTTATTACCAGATGATGTTTCCCGGGGCCCGAAGCTGTCTAAATCCTTGTCTTGCGTGTTGCGCCTCTCGTCCCGATCAACCCCTCTCAAGCTACCACATAGATGCGTTGCCCTCGCGACTAAGTCCTGACACTAAGGACATCTGATGTGTTAATTCTACGATAGTTGGCGCCCACCATGGGGCCCGCGCACGATGGTGTTGAGTTCTTGGAGGGATCTTTCCAGGGTTATGAGAAGCTCGCGATTGTTCAGATAAAGAAAAGATCTGCGTCAGCTTCAAGTTCATCAGTTTAGATTTATAATCTATGAGATTGGAGTTTAAAAAGAATTAGGGTTAAGATATTCGCGTCTGCCGCCGCCATCCGATGATCTGCTGAAACTGACAGTCGTTAAATACCAGAGAAAGCAAAGACGGCCAATTTCTGCAGCATCTAGTATTGGTTGGACACGTAAGGCGCTAAGACCAAGAAGGACCGTTCCGATGAAGAATCCAGCAAAATCGTTGAGTTGACGAGACCGACAAGCAGTCTAATCCAAAACCGGATCGATTTCTCGGGATGCTATCGCGCGTCGCTGTTATTATGAGGCGGTCTATTACTAGTACTACTTCCCGGTCGTACTACTACTCCACATCATCACAAAAGGACAAGAGGATCTGTGCTTCCCAGATGGCCCACGGCGTGGACGTGTGACTTGTCCACTCCAAGCTCCAGCGGCACTCAGACACCAAAGTACGACTCCAAGTGTGGCTATAAGTTAAAACAATACTTTTGACGGTAGTCAAATCACTTCAGCAATTGAGGAGGAATCATCAGACAGTAAGTACTCCAGTGGAATCAAAAGGAAAAATCCATACGTACCCATGGGAGCCTAGTAGCTCAAACTCTCCCTGTAACACGGGGTTTAACCCGCCTAGGGACGGGTCACCGTGTCATCTCGCTGGCCTCCCGATCAACCCCTCTCAAGCTACCACATAGATGCGTTGGCCTCACGACTAAGTCCTCACACTAAGGACATCTGACGTGTTAATTCTATGACACAACTCTTTTTTCATCAAACATCGATCAGCTTCGCCAGCCAATGAAACCATGAGCATCGATAGGTCATCGTGGTGATGCATGATGATTTAGCATCAAGTTTGGGTGAGGCACCACTGAAGTTTGATATATCCTCACTGTAGTCTATTTCTTCTCGGTAGTCAAGCTCGAGAAATGTAGAACCACGTCGCAGAGGACAATGAGGCGGAGCAATAGTGGTTGTCCAATTTTGTGAAGTTCTGCTGAAATTGAGGAAGACATGCCCGTGTATGAAGATATGCATCATTGTTTGCAAAAATACAAAAAAGGCATATTTAAGTAGTGTCGTTACTTTGTTTTGGCAGTGGTACAAGATTAACAGCGGCGTCTCAATTGTTAATACGAATTAATGAAATGTACACGAACAAATATAAGCATCATGATTATCTTCATGGGAACTAAATTAGGATACCTGCAAAAAAACTAAAGCAGGACAAAAGCATTTATCGACACCTCTAGATTGACAACAACATTATTTAAAAGGGACATCACTTTAACATGGGTATAGCTTCATTTTACCACTGATAGTATTAGATTAGCGACAACAATAGGAGCATAGGACAATGACCGCACAACCACGATGTCCTTTTATCGAAAAAAAACCATGTTTACCTCCATCGAGGCATAAACCAGGACAACTTTTAGAGTAAAAATTAGGTGATGTTGGGCCAGCCGACGAAGCCTAGATACTGTACATGGGGAGTTGGGGAGTAGTGGTATAGAAGAAAACCTGCATGCAGCGACCTGGGGAGATGGACCAGTACAATGAAGCATTAAATCCAAAAGAAGTTAAACCTCAGCTGGGCGAGATGTGGCTTAGACAGGCAGGTGGGATCTGCCCACACGACATCAGTGAACAAGAGTGTGGAGGACCTTCATTAGTGCTAGAGTCGTCTCAAAGAGGATAGTGCGCATCGGCTTCCTCCATCGCCGGCGGTGACAACATCAACGCTGCACCTCCTCCCGTCCCACAGCGGACGGGATCCGGATGGATCTGTGTCCACTGATGAGGAGAGAGGTAGAGTGGGCATTGTCATGTTGTTTAGATATGGAGAGGATTAGAGAACGAGAAGCGAGAAACACTATTAAGCAAGCCCTCTCAAGCCTACATATACAATGGAGTAAAAAAATCTCTCCATAGCAATGGTTTTAAATAGAATACGCGTGTTCCCGAAAAAAGTAACAAAAATGCACGAAGGAATCTTTTCTTAACATACCAGGAAAGAAAACTCGATCAATAACATGACCTCGCTTCCAGGACGCACTTTGTATCGCTCACGTGTGGTCCCCGACCCTCCACTATTAAGTGAACAAATTAAAGGTTCAAATTATCATGTAAGCTACCACTTTGTGTACAAATGCGCTCCATTGTGTACTCGCAGGTGTGTCAATGGCAGAGTGTGTGCATGTACATCTTCTCATCTTGTACGTAGTACTCCATTTATCTCACTTCCTATTATTTCCCACTCCTATAATCTTCCTATCCTAGAAACAAAACGAGGTCGTACTAAGTTTGTGTGTGTGTAGGTAGAACGAGACATCGATAATGTGTATGATTAGTTGCAAGAGTCATGACTATGTGTGTGTGCGTGCACACACACACACATACACATACATATCCGTGTTTATGTAAAATTCCTATTTTCATCTCTATCTCCATCTCCAATCATATTTGTCCAACTGGCACATTATGTACGCTAATTACATAGCAATATTCACGTACGTCCAGCATCTCTCGCTTGCGGGCATCCAGACCACTGCCACGCCCGCTCCTGTCCGTCCTGGCCCACCCAAACCCTCTCCATCACCCACACGCGCTTTGATACATCTCCAACGTATCTATAAGTTTTTATTGTTCCATGCTATTATATTATCAATCTTGGATGTTTTATACTCATTTTCTAGCAACTTTATGTCATTTTTTGGGACTAACCTATTGACATAGTGCCTAGTGCCAGTTGTTGTTCTTTGCTTGTTGTTTTACTTCATAGAAAATCAACACAAATGAATTCTAAATGCCACGAAACTTTTTGGAGATTTTTCTTCTTCCCAGAAGACACCCAAGAGGCCAAGGAGTTGCACCAGAGGAGGCCCGTGGGGGCCCACTAGGCATCAGGGTGCGCTAGAGGCCCCTGGCGTGCCCTAGTGGGTAGTGGGGCCCACGGGAGGCATTTCCATCGCCTCTCAGCTCTATAAATATTCTAATGTTCCAGAAATCCTAGGGGAGTGGACGAAACACAATTCCAGATGCCGCAAGTTCCAGAAACACGAGATCCAATCTTGGGGCCTTTTCCAGCACTTTGTCGGTGGGGTCACCGATCACGAAGGGGTTCTTTATCATCACCCTTGCCCCTCCGATGATGCATGAGTAGTTTACCACAGACCTACGGGTATGTAGGCAGTAGCTAGATGGCTTCTTCTCTCATTTTGATCTTCAATACAGTGTTCTCCTCGATGTTCTTGGACATCTATTTGATGTAATGACTTTTTGCGGTGTGTTTGCTGGGATCCGATGAATTGTGAGTTAATGATTAGTTCTATCTATGAATATTATTTGAGTCTTCTTTGATCTCTTATATGCATGATTATTATAGACTCGTGTTTCTTCTCCAAAACTTTGGTTTGGTCTGGCCAACTAGCTGGATTTTCCATGCAATCGGAATATGTTCTTTGTGATAGGTTCTATCTTGCAGTGCTTATTCTCAGTGACAGAAGGAGACATGACACGCATGTATCATTGCCATTAAGGATAAAACGATGGGGTCCATTCCTACATGAATAGATCTTGTCTACATCATGTCATCGTTCTTATTGCATTACTCCATTTTTCCATGAACGTAATACACTAGATGCATGATGGATAGCGGTCGATGTGTGGAGTAATAGTAGTAGATACAGGGAGGAGTCGGTCTACTAATCTGGGATGTGATGCATATAGACATGATCATTGCCTTGGATATCGTCATAATTATTTGTTGTTCTATCAATTGCCCAATAGTAAAAAATTTACCCACCATATGCTAATTTCTTGAGAGAAGTCACTACTGAAATCTATGGCCCTCTGGGTCTATTTCCTGTCATATTATTTTCAGATCTATTTATCAAAAAACCAAAAAATATGTTGCCACACTTTTTCTTTATTTATTTTATTTTGTGTTTTTGCCAGATCTATTTATCAGATCTCATACAATTTAATCTATCTCTATACCGAGGAGGGATTGACAACCCCTGTTAGCGTTGTGTTGCAAGTATTTGTTATTTTTGTGCAGGTGTTGTTTACATAGTGTTGCTTGGTTCTTCTACTGGATTGATAATCTTGGTTTCATAACTGAGGGAAATACTTACCGTTGCTATGCTGCATCATCCTCTCCTCTTCGGGGAAATACCAACGTCGATACAAGCAGTCATGCTTCCTGCCCAAAACAGTCAGTGCCGCATACATGCCCGGCCAGAGCAGACGCAACCTCTTACTGGCATCATCATTGAAGCGGCATGCCGGCCAAGAGAGCCCCGCCTTCACTGCTTCCCGGTGCACATCACTGCTCCGCGTTTGAACGACACCACGGCCGACCACAACATGCATGAAAAAATTTCTTGGGAGTCTGTACTATAGCTAGTTGTCCTTCCCCTCCTTGTCTATCTCTTCCAGTAGTAGTACTCCACGGCGCGATCCATCGACAAGCGGGCAGGAAAGTTTGCGTATAGTCGGTTTGCGGTGAGTGGCGTGACGAGCGACCATGTGGGAGTGAGATGCGAACGTGATAGACGTGATGTAAACATTGGTTTTGCTCCATGGCGTGATCCATCAAAGCGAAATGTTGGTTTCCAAAAGAATATTGTAGTATACTGTACTGCATGAGGGAGAATCGGATTCAACAAGGAGTGATGGTTTCTTCGTCTGTCCACCTTACTGCCGGGTCTATGTGCTTTGACGGCTAATTGGTCATTATTACTATGGCGGTACGACCGTGGTGATTCTCAATTGCAGTACTGCACTCTACTTTGGTGCATGACACGTGGACCCGGATGTTGGATGTCCCATGTTTCGGCCAAAAGGAGGTGGTAGAATGATTTCGGAGCAAGGAATTGATACGTCTCCAACGTATCTATACTTTTTGATTGTTCCATGCTATTATATTATCATTCTTCGATGTTTTACAATAATTTTATAGTCATTTTATATCCTTTTGGGTACTAACCTATGGACATAGTGCCCAGTGCCAGTTGCCGTTTTCTGCATGTTTTTTACATCGCATGAAATCAATAGCAAACGGAGTCCAAACGCAACGAAACTTCTTGAGGATTTATTTTGGGCAAGAGGACATCTAGTGGGATAGGAACGCATCGGAGGGGACCTCCCAGGGGAGCACAACCCACCAGGGGGTGCCTGGGGGCCCAGGCGTGCCCCGGTGCGTTGTGCCCACCTCGGGTGCCCCCTGAACTGCCTCTTTGTTCTATAAATACCCCAATATTCCAGAAACCCTAGGGAGTCGACAAAAATCAATTCCAGCCGCCGCAGAGTCCAGAAACACCAGATCCAATCTAGACACCATCACGGAGGGGTGCATCATGTCCATTGGTGCCCCTCCAATGATGCATGAATAGTTCTTTGTAGACCTACGGGTCCGTAGTTAGTAGCTAGATGGCTTCCTCTCTCTCTCTCTCTCTCTCTCTCTCTTGATTACCAATACAATTGTCTCTTTGGAGATCCATATGATGTAAGTCTCTTTGCGGTGTGTTTGTTGGGATTCGATGAACTTTGAGTTTATGATCAGATCTATATTTTTATCCATGAAAGTTATTTGAGTATTATTTGATTCTTATATGCATGATTGATTATAGCTTCTTATTTCTTCTCCGATATTTGGGTATTGCTTGGCCAACTTGACCTATTTATCCTGCAATGGGAAGAGGTGCTTTTTGATGGGTTCGATATTACGGTGCTTGATCCCAGTGACAGAAAGGGAAATGACACGTATGTATCGTTGCTATTAAGGATAACAAGATGGAGTCTATTTCTACATACATAGATCTTGTCTACGTCATGTCATTGTTCTTGTTGCATTACTCCATTTTTCCATGAACTTAATACACTAGATGCATGCTGGATAGCGGTCGATATGTGGAGTAATAGTAGTAGATGCAGGCAGGAGTCGGTCTACTAGTGTTGGACGTGATGTCACGCCCAATATGCGATACTATCCTAAAGAGACTCGAAGGTCCCACCAAGGATAGAACCGCATATTGATACGCTTTTGCAAGGTGGATATCATTACATCAACATTACATAATAGATGGGGATACATACAAAAGGCATACAATGCCACACGAATACAACATCATCTTACATAAGAGCATCCTCTGACTACGGATGAAACACAAACAGAAACTCAAACGACATCCACCCTGCTAGCCCAGGCTGCCGACCTGGAACCTATCCCCTGATCAAAGAAGAAGCAGAAGAAGAACTCCAAAACAAGCAAGCATCGCTCTCGCGTCAAGATCACCGCAAAAACCTGTACCTGCAACTGTTGTTGTAATAATCTGTGAGCCATGAGGACTCAACAATCCCATTACCATGGGTATCAAGACTAGCAAAGCTTAATGGGTAAGGAAGGGGTAAAGTGGTGAGGTTGCAGCAGCGGCTAAGCAAAATATGGTGGCTAACATACGCAAATAAGAGCGAGAAGAGAAGCAACAGAACGGTCGTGAAGCTAGCAATGATCAAGAGGTGATCTTGAACTCCTACTTACATCAAACATAACCCAAAACCGTGTTCACTTCCCGGACTCCGCCGAGAAGAGACCATCACGGCTACACACGTGGTTGATGCGTTTTAATAAAAATCAGGTGTCAAGTTATCTACAACCGGACATTAACAAATTCCCATCTGCCACAGAACCGCGGGCACGGCTCTCGAAAGTTTATAACCCTGCAGGGGTGTCCCAACTTAGCCCATGACAAGCTCTCGCGATCAATGAAGGATATTCCTTCTCCCAGGAAGACCCAATCAGTCTCGGAATCCCGGTTTACAAGACATTTCGACAATGGTAAAGCAAGATCAGCAAAGCCGCCCGATGTGCCGACAAATCCTGATAGGAGCTTCACATATCTCGTTCTCAGGGCACACCGGATGAGCCAGACGTCGGGTTGGCATAGACCCTGGTTGCCCAGGGGGCGCCGGACATCGCTCAGGTTGGACCAACACTCGGAGGAGCACTGGCCCGGGGGGGGGGGGGTAAATAAAGATGACCCTTGGGCTCCGGAAACCCAAGGGAAAAAGGGCTAGGTGAGGCAAATGGTAAAACCAAGGTTGGGCCTTGCTGGAGGAGTTTTATTCAAAGCGAACTGTCAAGGGGTCCCATAAATCACCCAACCGCATTAGGGACGCAAAAATCCGGGAACATAACACCGGTATGACGGAAACTATGGCGGCAAGAGTGGAACAAAACACCAGGCATAAGGCCGAGTCTTCCACCCTTTACCAAGTCTATAGATGCATTAATAATACAAGAGATATTGTGATATCCCAACATAACCCTGTCCATCATGGGGCAATCTTCAACTACACCTGCAACTAACAATGCTATAAGAGGGGCTGAGCAAAAGCGGTAACATGGCCAAGCAATGGTTTGCTAGGACGGGTGAAAAGGTTAGAGGCTGACATGGCAATTTGGGAGGCTTGAAGAGCAAATGATAGGAAGTGCAGCAAAGCGATAGAACGAAGCAACTAGCATAGCAATGATAGTAGTGAGATCCAAGGTGACGGTCATCTTGCCTGAAATCCCACAAGGAAGAAGAACGAGTCCGTGAAGAAGACGAACGGATGAAGCCGAACCAAGCGTAGACGAACGAATCCTCACGATCGCAACGAAACAGGAACTATCGAGAAGAAGCACACAACATGGTAAACACACCACACATATACATGACATGATGCTCAACCAAGTATGATGCATGACCAAGGCTACATGAAGCTACTCATGGCAAGAGATGATGCATACAAGAACAACACATCAAAGCAAGTTTAAATGAGGCCGGAAACAACATATAACAATTCTGGTACGTCCTCATATGCAAGTTTCAAAGTTGGTCCAGATCTGAACAAACATTAAGTTGAAGTTATTTAACAGCAAGTTAAAGAGCACCAAGAGGATCTACACGAGATTCTAGTCAAATTACATATGAAGTTCATTTAATTTGGAGCTACGGCCTAGAAGATATGAGCAAAACAAGTTAAACATGGCATTGATGCAAAATGCATACAAACATCAAGCAAACACCTCAAAACAAGGATGCAACATGATAATATGAAACTACATGCAAAATCAAGCAAGTTTCATATGGAGCACACTCAAAACGGAGCAACGGTTCAACACATACACTCTATACAAGTTTAAAGGACAAGCTGTCCAAAACAACTAGGCATCTAGCAAGCATCAAAACAATATGCTACAGCATCTCAACGTGAAAACAAAAGGCATGAGCATGATTTATAGGTAAAGCATGACAAAACATGAACACTGAGCTATCTCCAGAAACTACTAGAACATGCTCAAAAGGACATGGCAAGATTGCAAATAATAACAATTTCAGACCTAGCAGAAATAACATCAGGTTGCAATGTTTAGGGTGTCAAACAACATGTTACAGGAACTTATCATGGCAACCAAAGGCATGGCATGAATCTACTAATTGCATATAACAAAAGTCCCTTACTGACAATGAGCCAAAAGGGCACAGAAAATATGATGGCACCCATGTAAACATAGCAAGTTATATGACAGGAACAACAATATGTATGCATGTTGGTGAGCTTGTACCACTCACCACAGAGCAATACATGGCATGAAAAGGCGACAAACAGTATGATGGAATATTTATGAAGCTAAACATGGCAAGATCAAGTTCATAGCATGCTTGGCTCACTAACAACAATCATGGCAACATTGAAGTTAATGTTAACAGGCTGACAGCAACATTATTTAGCAAGTTTGGAGCAAGATAACAATAAGTTACAATAGGCTACAAATTCAACCAGGGGCACGAATGGATAGAGCATGACATCCTTAGTGAACATCTCCAGATTATGCATGGAATGACTTGTAGCAGCAGGTTTACATAGCGTCATGATATAGCAGATTCAGCCTAGCAAAACAGCAACAACAAGTACCCTACTTCACGAGATCGATGCACTCACTTCAAGACTGACAAAAATACATGGATTGCACCACTATGAAGATGGAATGATGTAGCTCAAAACTCATGTAGACATCAAGTTCATAAGATGCACATAGAAAATGCAATGAAAAAGACAAAACAGCAAGTTATAATAGTTTTAGCAGGTTTACATCATATAGCACTCTTGCAACAATAATTCGGGCATCAAGATGGACTCAAACAAGCATGGAACAATGGAATGAAATGTGGATCATCTCACAACGAAAAGTTTGATATATCATGTTATGAACAGGGCATGAAAACATAACAGATTTGGGGACATAGGGGAATTTCACCTCCGCGGAAATTGGACGGGGAGATCCCGGGACGGAGCAGAGCGGGACGGAGGGGGTTTGGTTGGTGGGGCGGGTGGATCTCATCCACCCATGGCAGATCTGGCCGGAGGAGAGCTCCGGCGAGGCATGGTCGACGAGGGGCGCGGGGCCGGCGAGGTGGTGGAGATGGGCGGCGAGACCGGGGCAGAGGGCCGGCGAGGTCGGGAGGCAGCACCAGACGGCGGGGC
>NC_057801.1:275780497-275787541 GCF_018294505.1 Triticum aestivum
TTGAATCCGGGCGGCGACGGTGGAGATGGGCCCGCGGGGGCTTGCTGCGGGCTGAGCGGGCCGCGGGCGGCGGCGGCTGCCACGTGGCGGCACGCCACTTGCTGCGAGCGGCGGCGGAGATGCGTCCGGTGCAATCCGGACATGTTCGGCGGTGCGGAGGGGAAGATTGGCTAGGGTTAGGGATGAAATTGATCCGAAAATTCGGGGGAGGGGGTGTTTATATAGGTAGAGGGAGCCTGAGTGTCCAAATGGGGTGCGGTTTTCGCCCACATGATCGTGATCGAACGGCCGAGAGCATGGAGGGGGTTTGGATGGGTTATTGGGCAGTTATGATGGGGTGTTGGGCTGCACACAAAAGAGGGCTTTACGGTTACCCGGTTAACCATTGGAGCATAAGAAGATCTCCAAATGGCACAAAACTTGACAGACGGTCTACCGATGGTGTACCAAGGCCACTTGGCAAACCTCGGTCCATTCCGAGAATGTTTAACACCCTCTCACAACAAGAGGCAAAAGGGGAACTCCAGAGGACATAGGAGTGTCGGATCGCAAAACGGACAACGGGGGAAATGCTCGGATGCATGAGATGAACATGTATGCAAAATGAGATGCACATGCTGACATGATAAAATGCAATACGCAAGAAAATGACATGGCAACGATGGCGAATAACTGGAAGACACCTGGCGCATCGAATCCGGGGCATTACAACACTGCTCCACTAACAAGAGGTCTCGTCCCGAGATCTTAGGAACGAGACGGAAGGGAAAAAGTTATAAGGTGAAACAAGGACTCAAGAGAAGAAGCAAAGAGTTGAGAGAACTTGAGAAGAAGAGAGGAACGACGAGAATGACGAGAATCGAAAGCTCACGGAATCAGATAGACTATGAACCACTCCGGTTAGAACGAGATAAGACATGAATAAGACTGAAAGGATTTAGGCAGCACTCCGGCTGAAACATGGAGGAACAGAGCGCGAGCTTGAGAGGATGGAATGATACTTGATGAAGACATGACACAAAACCTCCGGAAAGAATTGAAAGAGTTGAATGAAAAGAACGGAGAAGAAAATGACAACTTGTGCCATGAATGAAATTGAATGCATCTTTAGAAGGAAGGTTTAAACGGAGTTGTTGAGAAAATCAACAATGAAAAGAATAAGCTTGTTGTGGTCTTATAGCTAACATCTCAAGATCATAAGGTGATAACCGGCCACAAACGGAAATGATTGGATAGGTGAGAAGAATGAAGAAATGCAAAACTCCACTTCAAAAGAACACAAAGAATTAATTACACTTCAAGACGCGAGAAGAAAAGATACATGAATTCCTCCAAAGAATATTGATGAACACTTGAAGAATGAATTAAATCATGAAGAACCACCATGAAGAACTCCAGTAAACAAAAGGACAATGATATAGAATTGAAGGATGAAAAGAATAAGATGAGCCTTGCGGTGATTTAGATGGAGGTTCCGACGAAATGGCCGAGGAAATTTGAACTCCGAAAAAGAAAAGATGAGACACTTGGAACTAGAATTTATTCATCAAGAACAAACTCCGAAGGAAGGGATTACTCACTTGGATGAAATAAGAATAAGACTTATTGTATGCTTATCCTTCATCAAATTAAATTGATGACAAGCAATGGATTTTGCATACTACTTATTCTTCTTGAAAAGGATTAAGGGGTGTAGCACAAAACTTGAGAAAGTCTTCATGAACCACCGGTAGGATTGGAAAGAATGAATGACTTAATATGATAATCAAAGAAAAAGAATCTTGAACGAATCACTGTAAGAATTCAAAAATGATTGATGAAAGAGTATGAATCACCAGGAAGAATTAGAAAAGCACAAAGATACTTGAGGGAATTAAGAGACAAGATAACGAAGGGATCGCGAACTGATTGAAGAATACTTGAACGAAGCACCGGGATACCAGGATAACGGTAGCTGAAATGTGAGGACAAAGAATTCTTCTGGAATGATGGCCGGTGAAACGAAACAGAAATCAACTCCTGAAATACTCCGGATGGGTTAGAATAGGAATAACTGACAACTGGAATAATTCACGAGGATAACAAGAGACTAGAACCGCGAATCTTGGAGATAATGGGCAAAATTTAGAGGAGAAACTCTTCTTCAATATTCAACTGACGACGAGAAAGAGCACCAAAATTACTGAGACACTCCGGGAGAATGAAAAGCAGGGAGGTTGAGCCAACCATGAAAATAATTTGAAAGCGATCTTGGAGAATGCATGTGACTGATGGGATCCATTCTTACGTCACACTTGAAAAGAATTGAGAATAACTCAGAGGGAATTAGAAGAGTCAGGTAAGATCCTGGGAAAAGACCTGTGGGTTAGGGCCCACTGAAAAGAAACACCGTTGGAAAGGATTGTAGAAGAGATGATGCACCAGAACAACTGAAAGACTTGAATGAGGTGAAAACCTCAAAATAAATGAATGCAAACACGAGTCTTATGAGATGTCTTCAGCACTCCGGGATAATAGAATGGCGAGAGGTGAACGAGCAAAGGGAAATATTTGAGCTGAGGGAAAGAATACGATCGACAACGAAAAACTTGAATAGAATCCACCGAAAAAAAGAAATGCGACGAACAATGATTAACTAGACGAGACTTCACCGGTTGACAAAATGAGGAAAAGCTGAAGATACTCCACACAAATGAAATTTATGCTCGAATAGGGGCTCAGACTCCGGGAATAAAAGGGGTGGGAGGGCAGGAAAACAAGGCAACCGGAACGAGGAATCAATGAATAACTTGAAGAGAAAAGCACCGGCTGAAATGATTGAGGAGAGAATGCAAAGGCTTCGCACGAGTAGAATGGGTACTCGATTACAGACTCCGGTTCCAAGAAGAAAAGGGTGGGTGGGTGGGAAAAACAAGGACAACTTCGGACAGGGAAACGACGTCAAAAGAGAAAGAACTGACGGCTGATCTTGCAAAAGATGACGAGGAACGAAACCACTCGAAGAGAAGTGCGCCGGATTGCAAGGAGGATGGCCAACAATCAAAAACTAACCGCGTGATCCTAAAGATAAATTTGAAGGGGAAGAGGAGTAGTTGAAAACACCTACGTCAAGATTCCTTACCAGAGCGACGAAGGGGCTAAGGAGTAAAAAGAATTCCTACTCTCCGAAATAACTAGACTCCGAAAAAGTTTTCTTCTAGACTTGACATCGGCCAAACTACACGATCAATCAAGAGGGCTCCTAGGGTCGGTCGAGGCTCTGATAACAACTTGTCAAGCCCAATATGCGATACTATCCTAAAGAGACTCGAAGGTCCCACCAAGGATAGAACCGCATATTGATACGCTTTTGCAAGGTGGATATCATTACATCAACATTACATAATAGATGGGGATACATACAAAAGGCGTACAATGCCACACGAATACAACATGATCTTACATAAGAGCATCCTCCGACTACAGATGAAACACAAAGAGAAACTCAAACGACATCCACCCTGCTAGCCCAGGCTGCCGACGTGGAACCTATCCCCTGATCGAAGAAGAAGCAAAAGAAGAACTCCATAAAAAGCAAGCATTGCTCTCCCGTCAAGATCATCGCAAAAACATGTACCTGCAACTGTTGTTGTAGTAATCTGTGAGCCACGAGGATTCAGCAATCCCAATACCATGGGTACCAAGACTAGCAAAGCTTAATGGGTGAGGAAGGGGTAAAGTGGTGAGGTTGCAGCAGCGGCTAAGCAAAATATGGTGGCTGACATACGCAAATAAGAGCGAGAAGAGAAGCAACAGAACGGTCGTGAAGCTAGCAATGATCAAGAGGTGATCCTGAACTCCTACTTACGTCAAACATAACCCAAAAACGTGTTCACTTCCCTGACTCCGCCGAGAAGAGACCATCACGGCTACACATGCGGTTGATGAGTTTTAATTCGAATCAGGTGTCAAGTTATCTACAACCGGACATTAACAAATTCCCATCTGCCATATAACCGCGGGCACGGCTCTCGAAAGTTTATAACCCTGCAGGGGTGTCCCAACTTAGCCCATGATAAGCTCTCGCGATCAATGAAGGATATTCCTTCTCCCAGGAAGACCCGACCAGTCTCGGAATCTCGGTTTACAAGACATTTCGACAATGGTAAAACAAGACCAGCAAAGCCGCCCGATGTGCTGCCAAATCCCGATAGGAGCTGCACATATCTCGTTCTCAGGGCACACCGGATGAGGCAAACGTCGGGTTGGAATAGACCCTAGTTGCCCAGGGGGCGCCGGACATCGCTCAGGTTGGACCAACACTCGGAGGAGCACTTGCCCGAGGAGGGGGGGTAAATAAAGATGACCCTCGGGCTCCGGAAACCCAAGGGAAAAAGGGCTAGGTGAGGCAAATGGTAAAACCAAGGTTGGGCCTTGCTGGAGGAGTTTTATTCAAAGTGAACTGTCAAGGGGGTCCCATAAATCACCCAACCGCGTTAGGGACGCAAAATCCGGGAACATAACACTGGTATGACGGAAACTAGGGCGGCATGTGTGGACCAAAACACCAGGCACAAGGCCGAGTCTTCCACCCTTTACCAAGTATATAGATGCATTAATAATACAAGAGATATTGTGATATCCCAACATAACCCTGTCCATCATGGGGCAATCTACAACTTCACCTCCAACTAACAACGCTATAAGAGGGGCTAAGCAAAAGCGATAACATAGCCAAGCAATGGTTTGCTAGGACGGGTGAAAAGGTTAGTGGCTGACATGGCAATTTGGGAGGCTTGAAAAGCAAATGATAGGAAGCGCAGGAAAGTGATAGAACGAAGCAACTAGCGTTGCAATGATAGTAGTGTGATCCAAGGTGACGGTCATCTTGCCTAAAATCCCGCAAGGAAGAAGAACGAGTCCATGAAGAAGACGAACGGATGAAGCCGAACCAAGCGTAGACGAACGAATCCTCACGATCGCAACGAAACAGAAACTATCGAGAAGAAGCACACAACATGGTAAACACACCACACATATACATGACATGATGCTCAACCAAGTATGATGCATGACCAAGGCTACATGAAGCTACTCATGGCAAGAGATGATGCATACAAGAACAACACATCAAAGCAAGTTTAAATGAGGCCGGAAACAACATATAACAATTCTGGTACGTCCTCATATGCAAGTTTCAAAGTTGGTCCAGATCTGAACAAACATTAAGTTGAAGTTATTTAACAGCAAGTTAAAGAGCACCAAGAGGATCTACACGAGATTCTAGCCAATTTACATATGAAGTTCATTTAATTCGGAGCTACGGCCTAGAAGATATGAGCAAAACAAGTTAAACATGGCATTGATGTAAAATGCATACAAACATCAAGCAAACACCTCCAAACAAGGATGAAACATGATAATATGAAACTACATGCAAAATCAAGCAAGTTTCATATAGATCACACTCAAAACGGAGCAACGGTTCAACACATACACTATATACAAGTTTAAAGGACAAGCTGTCCAAAACAGCAACTAGGCATCTAGCAAGCATCAAAACAATATGCTACAGCATCTCAACGTGAAAACAAAAGGCGTGAGCATGATGTACAGGTAAAGCATCACAAAACATGAACACTGAGCTATCTCCAGAAACTACTAGAACATGCTCAAAAGGACATGGCAAGATTGCAAATAATAACAGTTTCAGACTTGGCAGAAATAACATCAGGTTGCAATGTTTAGGGCTTTCAAACATAATATTACAATATTTTATCATGGCAACCATAGGCATGGCATGAATCTACTAATTTCATATAACAAAAGCCTCTTACTGACCATGAGCCAAACAGGCACAGAAAATATGATGGCACCCATGTAAACATAGCAAGTTATATGACAGATTCAGACATGGCAGGAACAATAATAAGTAGGCATGTTGGTGAGCTTGTACCACTCACCACAGAGCAATACATGTCATTAAATGGTGACCAACAGTAAGATGGAATATTTATGAAGCTAAACATGGCAAGATCAAGTTCATAGAATGCTTGGAGCACTAACAAAAATCATGGAAACATTGAACTTAATGTTAACAGGCTGACAACAACATTATTTAGCAAGTTTGGAGCAAGATAAAAATAAGTTATGACATGCTACAAATTCAACCAGGGGCATGAATGGATAGAGCATGACATGTGTAACAAAACATCCTTAGTGAATATCTCCAGATTATGCATGGAATGACTTGTAGCAGCAGGTTTACATAGCATCATGATATCGCAGATTCAGCCTAGCAAAACAGCAACAACAAGTACCCTACTTCACGAGCTCGATGCACTCACTACAAGACTCACAAAGATACATGGATTGCACCACTGTGAAGATGGAATGATGTATCTCAAAACTCATGTAGACATCAAGTTCATAAGATGCACACACAAAATGCAATGAAAAAGATAAAACAACAAGTTATAACAGTTTCAGCAGGTTAACATCATATAGCACTCTTGCAACAATTATTCGGGCATCAAGATGGACTCAAACAAGCATGGCACAATGGAACAAAATGTAGATCATCTCACAACGAACATTTTTATATATCATGCGCACAAAACGGAGTAGTATGCAGAGAGATATGATGTTATGAACAGGGCATGAAAACATCACAGATTCGGGGATAGTGGAATTTCACCTCCACGGAAATTGGACGGGGAGATCCCAGGACGGAGCAGAGCGGGGCGTCGGGTGTTTGGTTGGTGGGGCGGGTGGATCTCATCCACCCGCAGCGGATCTGGCCGGAGGAGAGCTCCGGTGAGCTCTCCAGCGAGGTGGTGGAGATGGGGGGCGAGACCGGAGCAGAGGGCCGGCGAGGTGGGGAGGCGGCACCAGGCGGCGGGACGGAGGTAGCGCGCGGAGGTGGCGGCGGTGCACCGGCATGGCGGCGAGCTCGGGCGGCGCCGGCGGTCGGGCGGAGGAGCGGGACGACACGGGGAGGCGGAGGTCCGAGGCGACGGGGTGCTCGGGTGGCATGGCGGAGGGGTGGCTACCGGAGGCAGGGGC